>NW_027507758.1:452693779-452973779 GCF_037356315.1 Lithobates pipiens
TGTCAGTGCTGTATGTCACGGAGCTGCTGTCAGCGCTGTATGTCACGGAGCTGCTGTCAGCGCTGTATGTCACGGAGCTGCTGTCAGCGCTGTATGTCACGGTGCTGCTGTCAGCGCTGTATGTCACGGAGCTGCTGTCAGCGCTGTATGTCACGGAGCTGCTGTCAGCGCTGTATGTCACGGTGCTGCTGTCAGCGCTGTATGTCACGGAGCTGCTGTCAGCGCTGTATGTCACGGTGCTGATGTCAGTGCTCTGTATTACGGTGCTGCTGTCAGTGCTCTGTATCTCCTGCACCCTCTTGTTTGCCTACCCTGGTCCCTGACCTTCCCTCTCCTCCATTGCCTTCATTAGCTCCATAGTCCTGAATTGTCAGAACAATTTCCCAAATAAAAAAAAAATGCTTGTAGTTATCGATCCCAAATTCACCTCATACATGTATTATGCTATTGTCCAGGTGGTGGGACTACGTGCTACCCCCTAATAATTACCACGTGGCCGCAAATTCGACCTAAAGGTTTGCGAAATTCGCCTCCCATTGAAGTCAATGGAGCCCGCGGCGAACGGTCGTTTTCGCGAACGTTTGTGCCCGTTCGCGTTTCGCGTTCGCGAAACGTCCCGTCGGAAGTTCGTCCATCACTAACTGCAAGTTTAATACCATTTACTTTACTTCTGTGTGCATTACTGCCAGTTTAACGTCATATCGTTTTTGTGTGTTAGTGCCAGTTTAACGCAATACAGTTCTGTGTGCATTACTGCCAGTTTAATGTGATACAGTTTTGTGTGCGTTACTGCCAGTTTAACGCCATATAATTTTTTGCGTTACTGCAAGTTTAACGCCATTTACTTCTGTGTGCATTACTGCCAGTTTAATGCCATATATTTTTTTGCATTACTGCCAGTTTAAGGCCATATCGTTTGTGTGTTACTGCCAGTTTAACGCCATATAGTTTTGTGTGTTACTGCCAGTTTAATGCCATATAGTTTTGTGTGTGTTACTGACAGTTTAACGCCATTTAATTTTGTGTGCGTTACTGCCAGTTTAACACCATATAGTTTTGTGTGTGTTACTGCCAGTTTAGCACCACATAGTTCTGTGTGCATTACTGCCAGTTTAACGCCATATAATTTTGTGTGCGTTACTGCAAGTTTAAAGCCATTTACTTTTGTGTGTGTTACTGCCAGTTTAACGCCATATAGTTCTGTGCGCGTTACTGCCAGTTTAATGCCATATAGTGTTGTGTGTGTTACTGCCAGTTTAACGCCATATAGTTTTGTGCGTTACTGTCAGTTTAATACCATATAGCTTTGTGTGTGTCACTGCCAGTTTGAAACCTTATAATTCTGTGTGCGTTACTGCCAGTTTATTGCCATATAGTTCTGTGTGCCTTGCTGCCAGTTTAACGCCATATAGTTCTGTTTGCGCTACAGCCTGTTTAACACCATATAGTTTTGTGTGTTACTGCAAGTTTAACACCATTTACTTCTGTGTGTGTTACTGCCAGTTTAACGTCATATTGTTTTTTGTGTTACTGCCAGTTTAACACTATATAGTTCTGTGTGCGTTACTGACAGTTTAATGCAATATAGTTATGTGTGCATTACTGCCAGTTTAATGCCATATAGTTTTGTGCGTTCCTGCAAGTTTAACGCATATCGTTTTTTGTACACTACTGCCAGTTTCATGCCATATAGCTGTGTGTGTTACTGCCAGTTTAATACCATATAGTTCTGTGTGTGTTACAGCCTGTTTAACACCATGTAGTTTTGTGTATTACTGCAAGTTTAACGCAATTTACTTCTGTGTGTGTTACCGCCAGTTTAATTTCACATAGTTTTGTGCGTGTTACTGCCAGTTTAACACTATATAGTTTTGTGTGCATTACTGCCAGTTTAATGCAATTTACATCTGTGTGTATTAATGCCAGTTTAATGCCATATAATTTTGTGTGTGTTACTGCCAGTTTAACACCATATAGTGTTGTGTGCGTTACTGCCAGTTTAACGCCATATAGTTCTGTGTACATTACTACCAGTTTAGCGCCATTTACGTCTGTGTGCGTTACTGCCAGTTTAACACCATTTATTTTTGTGTACGTTACTGCCAGTTTAACACTATATAGTTTTGTGTGCATTACTGTCAGTTTAACTTCATATAGTTTTGAATGCTTTACTGGCAGTTTAGCGCCATATGTTTCTGTGTGCGTTACTGCCAGTTTAACGCTATATATGTTTGTGCGTTACTGCAAGTTTAACGCCATATAGTTCTGTGTGTGTTACTGCCAGTTTAATACCATATAGTTGTGTGTGTGTTACTGTCAGTTTAACAACTTATAGTTCAGAGCTTGTTCCTGGAAATTTCGACCGTGTGTATTCAAGACAAGTTTGAGCCAATATCTGTCGGAAAAAATCTGATGGATTTTGTTGTCGGAATGTGCGATCGTGTGTACAGGGCATAAGGAGGCCAGCAACACATGTGTCCACAGGCAAAGGTGGACATGGTGGTCAGTCCTCAGGCAGGGCATAATTTCCTCTATTTAGTGAGTTTGCCTATGCTATCTAGCTACAGCATGCAGAGGAGGTGGTGGACTGGCTTACTAAACCTTCCTCATTCTCCTCCTCCTCTGCCATGCAAGCAGAGACAAGTGTGCAATCCCCTGCAGTTGCCAGAATGGATAAACCTGCCTCCTTGTCCACATCTATTCCTGCCATAGTCCCAACATCAGCCATGGAGGAGATATTTCACCACAGTGTCAGCCACTTGCACCTTGATGATGCTCAGCCATTACTGGATTCAGATGTTGGTTCTGAGGTTGAGGATGACAGGAACATGAGCCTAGAGAAACGGGAGAACACTGGTAGACAAATTGGCATTAATGTTCCCCCAGCCACAGCGTATTGCCGAGTTATCTTCAGTGGTAATGATGATGATGAAGATGGAGGAGATGGAGCTGATGATGATGATGATGATGATGATGAGGTCACTGATGTGACTTGGGAGCAGAGAAGGAAACCTCTGAGCCAAATATGGCCTCTAGAACATTCTATATATACCTCAGGATCAGATCTCTGCTCAGTAAAACATGCTGGATAACACGGGATAAGATTTTATGTCCGATACTAAAATTTTACGATTCGGACAAATATCCACGTTTATGCAATTATTTTCCCAATCAACAAAGGAATCCATCCAGAACCAAATCCTACATTGGTTCAAGCATATACCCTCAGCTCCACCACCTAACCAATGGTATAAAGCACTAATACTACCAGCAAAACTTTCTCATTGTATCACACACTGGGAATCTCTACAAAAACTCTTCCAACAATGGTATTACACTGCTACGAGAATTTCCAAGATCTATCCCAACATGTCTCCCTTATGCTGGAGAAATTGTGACCTCCCAGGAACTCTTTTCCACATATGGTGGGAATGCCCAGCTCTCAAGGACTTTTGGAACCAAACACTAATGCCACGCGGTTGGAATTTCTGACGGAAAATGTGCGATCGGATCATGTTGTCAGAAAAGTTTGAGAGCTGGATCTCAAATTTTCCGACATGATCCGATTGCGTCAATTCTGATTGTGTGTAGCCTAGTCCGATGCACAAAGTGCCACGCGTGCTCAGAATAAATTATGAGACGGAATTGCTCGGTCAGGTAAAACGAGTGTTCGTAATGGATATAGCACATTCATTACGCTGCAATGTTAAAAATTGTTTAATGCAGCACATTCTCTTTTTCTTTATAATGCTATAAGAATGAAGTTGTTTTGCTGCTCATATTCACACAGACTTCTCCAAAACTTATTTCTTCATTCTTTTTCCTGATTTCATGAATAGAATATTTTTATTCATCAGATCTCCCGAATCATTTTGGATTTTTATCTTTATCTAATTTAAATGCAAAATTGGTGGCCTGAGGAGTCCATATCCAAGGTAGAACAGTCTAGTCCAGAAGTCCAAGAGATCAGGAAGAGCAGATGACATCTAAGTCCCCAGGCTGTGGTCATACAAGAGCCTGCATCTTCTGTCAGACCAGACTGAACCCAGGCCATCACTCTCTGGTCTTCCTTAGACACTTCCCCCCAGGCTTCCTTCCAGGCTGTGGCTCTGCTGTTGTAGTTGTGGCAGGAGGTGGAGGAGGAGGAGGGCGATGATTGACCTCCCGGCTGCCACTTGCCACAGCCTCCTCCTGCCTGCCACTTACCACAGCCTCCTCCCGGCTGAGGTCTTCATGTGTATGTAAATGGGACATAGTTTTAGTTTTTTGTTCATCAATCACAAAATTTTCAGCTCATGACTGTTGCAAATTGAATGTTAATAGATAGAACAGACTATCATTCTGACGTCAGCATTTTTCATTCTTGTCCCAATCATTTTTGGTAACTACTGTCTATTGATATGTAAAACACTTTGCTAAATCAGAACTTACTGATCAGTAATAACATCTAGTTAACATCATTAAATGTACGACAATAAATATGTTTAACAATGCTATACCTGACTCAAGCTGGGCCCCTCCACGTGTTGCTGCCTGGAAGGCCCAGGTTTGACAACAGAAGCCTCAGCTGGGGGGGAAGCCTTGAAGAAAGACTGGAGAGTGCAGGCCTGGGATCCCTCTGGTCTGCCAGAAAATGCAGCCTGTCATAGTACAACATCCAGGTGACATAAATGTCATCTGCATCTCCTGATCTCAGGGAATCCTGGACCTTCCTGCGCACCCTCAGATATGTTCTCCTCAGGCCACCAATTTTGGCCTTCACATGTGATGTCTGCCGTGGGGACTATCGTCTTCATCAAAGCAAGCAGTTTTTCCAGCGCTGCCTTCCTCTTTCTTAGGTCCTTAAAAAAGGGGTGGTTCATCTGCCACTGGCAAGGCAGCTCCCTGAGCATATCAATGAATATGCCAAGAAAATGTGGTTCCTTGAAGGGATCCATATTCTCTGCTAAACACAATACAAGACAAACCCTAATGTCAGGCTAAACACCTCTCATCTTGTCCCAATGTAAGCCTCAATCTAGAAGCAGTATAGGCCAGTGATGTACCAAATTAAAATTGTACCTTTGTTTGAACAATCGGCGCTTCCTCTACTCCTTCCTCCACTCACAGATCGTACGTATGACGCATGCGTGTTACGTTTTATATACAGTGCGCATGCGTGAAACGCGCACCCCTGACATTCTTTCTAGTCTATTCCCCACCCCTTCTCTTTTGGCAAAGTGGGGAGAGCACATGGCGGAGAGACAGCAGGTGCATGATAATTCCACTAACAAGGAGGAGGACGAGGAAAGCCCGGAGCCAGAAATGTCCTGATCCCGGAGGAGATTTAAAGCCTCAAAATATGTCTTTTGTAGAGATGTTGGAGATTGTGGACATATTGAAGAGGAACGACTATGATGGGAAGTATGGACCTTACCCAAACCTAAATATCAGAAATTCCAAGATCATGACTAAAGTTGTGAAGAGTCTTCAGAAGAATTTTGGGGTACGACGATCCAAGGATCAACCTAAGAAAATGCTGGTCAGACCTGAAACTGAGGGAGCACAATCAGTACAGAAGGATCAAGCGAGTTCTTCAAAAAAGTAAGTAGTTGTCGTGTGTTCATATTATTATTGTTGCTTACATACTGCTCCATGTGCTTTTATTTAGTGTTGTGCAGTTTAAAATGGCCACTTTCATGTTCATGGGTTCAGTCGTGCATAGTAAACATCATTCATTCGCCCACTTCAAATACGATGTTTTTGAAAGTTGCACTTAACTACATTTGTTCAGGCCTATTTCTAGTCAAAGGAAGTTTGGGGTTTGTAATAGAATGAAATTCAAACTTGATTCAGTGTAAAGGAGAGACAATCAGTGGCTGTTTACACATCTGGACTCTACACGAGTGTGGGACACCAGGACACCCTTTTTATTAGGGTGTCCCACACACGTGCTCCAGTGGATACTATAGGGGTGTCTCCATGTCAGGGAATTAGTAGACCAGACTGTGTGGACTACACAGAGGAAACCCAAAACGCATGTAGGTGAGAAAACAATAGTGTTTATTATAAGTGACAAGAAAGTAAAAACAAACAGTGCACTACCAACCACAAACAACAAGTAATATATACAATAAATGGGAGATACCAGAGTCGTAAACAAAAGTCAGGCCGAGGTCATACATTGGGGAATCAGTAGATGGGTAAGGATGGGAAACCAGCAGAAGAGGGAGAGGATGGATGGATGGGCTGCAGAGCATGGATCTATAGGTAACAGGAGACAAGAGGGACAGGTCCAGGATGGGCTCAGGATCGGGAGGGATCAGGTTGGGTACATGCAGGCTCAAGGTCCAAGTAAGGCAACAAGGTCAGGGCACATGGAGAGAACGATACCAAGGCAAGCATGTGAGGGCTTGCCGGGTATTTATAAGACTACCAATGATTAACCTCACATAACAGCTGAGCGCAGAAGGTGCTGTCTGCTCCATACTGCCGGAGTACACCTGCTGGTCGGCACCGGTACTACAGCCCAAGTATCCAACAGTGCCACCAGGAGGTAGGTCCTCTTATCACAGGCCCTGGGTGTTAGAAGACACCCGCTGGTGGACACTGGTACTGCAATCCAAGAGACCAACAGCGCCACCAATGGGTGGACCTTTTCATGACCGTACCCCCCTCAAAGGAGCGTCCTCCGGACGCTCCAACTAGATGTAATTGTCCAGAGTTAATGGCCTCAAACCGCACAACGGATGAGGGCACATCAAGATGGGCATCGGATACGTCAAACTGGACAGCGCGCACATCAGGGCAGACAGCAGGCACATCAGGGGAGACAGTGGGCTCCGGGTCGTCGGGCTGGGCAGCAATCTCTGGGTCGTCAGGCTGGGCAGCAATCTCCAGGTCATCGGGCTGCGCAGCAGGCTCCAGGACCTTAGGCCGAACAGCAAGTACCATAAGGGCAAGCTGGATCACAGGCCCAGCGGGCTGGGTAACACGGCTCTGCGGACTAGGTAACAGGCACTGAAACTTCAGGCTGAGCCACAGGCACCGAAACTTCAGGCTGAGCCACGGGCACTTCAGACTCGAACACCAATATCAAAACATCAGGCTGGGAAGCTGGCACATCAGACTGGGAAGCAGAGACATTAAACTTAAAGGCTGGCACATCAAACTGGGAAGCAGAGACATCAAACTGGAAGGCTGGCACATCAGACTGGGAAGCTGGCACATCAGACGGAAAGACTGGCACATCAGACAGAAAGACTGGCACATCAGGCTGGGAAGCAGGCACAGCAGGCTGGGAAGCAGGCACATCGGGCTGGGAGGCCGACACATCAGACTGGAAGGCAGGCAGCAGGACATCAGACTGGAGGGCAGGCACTGGGACGTCAGGCTGGGTAGCTGGAACTGGGACGTCAGGCTGGGTAGTTGGAACTGGGACGTCAGGCTAGGTAGCTGTAACTGGGGCGCCAGGCTGGGTAGCTGGAATGTCAGGCTGGGTAGCTGGAACCGGGACGTCAGGCTGGGTAGCTGGAACTGGGACGTCGGGCTGGGTAGCTGGAACCGGAACGTCAGGCTGGGTAGCTGGAACCGGGACGTCAGGCTGGGTAGCAGGAACTGGGACGTCAGGCTGTGTAGCAGGAACCGGGACGTCAGGGTGGGTAGCTGGAACCGGGACGTCAGGCTGGGTAGCAGGAACCGGGACGTCAGGCTGGGTAGCAGGAACCAGGACGTCAGGCTGTGTAGCAGGAACCGGGACGTCAGGGTGGGTAGCAGGAACCGGGACGTCAGGATGGGTAGCAGGAACCGGGACGTCAGGCTGAGTAGCAGGAACCGGGACGTCAGGCTTAGGTGGGCCATTGGTTCAACTGGCATGCATGCAGGCTGGAACGGGTTGGTTGGTGCAGAGGTGGGTTGGGTTACTGGCAGGATTGTGTGGGTCGGAAAGAACTTTTGTTTCTTTTTTGGCTTAGCAGGGCTGTAAGAAAAGAAAGTATCTGGGCAAAAGGAAGACCAAGGAACAGTGGCCGGAGGAGGGTTTTGTGGGATTGTTACCGGTGGAGGAGAAGAGGCAGGTGGATTGAAGGCAGGATAGGTGCTACACTTGGTGACAGGATAATAGTATTCGGTAGGAAGTGGAGTAAACTGGGCTATAGCTGAGGTTGCCATAGGCAATGGGAAGATAGATACTTTGGAAGGCAGGTGATTAATGACAGGGCTGGAATGTTGTGGCTTAGCTAAATGCAGGAGATCTGACCATGCCTGCAGCACAGGTTGAACAAACGCTGATTTACACACAGCCTGACTAACCAGAGATTGCACTGAATCGATGCAATCAGACAACACCTGCTGTGGACAAGAGGAATAACATTCCATGAAAAAGGCTGGATCATCCTCTAACAACCAAACCATTCCACTTGGCCATAATTGAAAGGGGGAGAAAAATCATCACTTCCTTCGGGATAACATGACAGGGCTGGCTTTGCACATAATTGGATTAAGGGCTGAACATCCTCAAATTACATATAGCCCTGATCCACCAGGGAATGAGCTGATGGAAACCGGATGGTTTCCATCAGCTGGTCACTAGTCCACCTTTTTAGAAGCTGACGACAATATTCACCATCCTCTTCTGCCAGCAGAGAATAATAAGTGATTTCATTGAAATCCATATTGGCAGACTAAGGCCGCATACACACGGGCGGACTATCCGTCCAACTAAGTCCGTCAGACAATCCGACAGACAGTCCGTCCTACTTTTGAATGAACGGACTTGACCACACACGACGAACAGACAGTCCGCTGAAAGCTTGCGCGATGACGTGTACGGCACGTACGATGGGACTAGAAATTCGACTTCCAATACACTGCAATGCAACCTTCGGCCGTGTAAATCCTTTCTGAGCATGCGCCATACTTAGTCCGTCGAACTAGCCTACTCACGAGCGGACTGTCCGCTGAAACCAAGTTTGGACGGACAATATTACGGAAATTCCGAAAGACTTAGTCCGCCAGACTGTCCGCTGAAAAAGTCCGCTGAAGCCCACACACGAGCGGATTGTCCGCTGAAACACGTTTCAGCGGACCAAGTCCGTCAGACAGTCCGCCCGTGTGTACGCGGCCTAACAAGTCAGGATGGTTCCTCAATGCAGCCACGTCTGGTCAGGGATGGCCTTGGTATACTATCAGGGAATTAGTAGACCAGACTGTGTGGACTACATAGAGGAAACCCAAAACGCATGTAGGTGAGAAAACAATAGTGTTTATTATAAGTGACAAAAAAAGTAAAAACAAACAGTGCACTACCAACCACAAACAACAAGTATTATATACAATAAATGGGAGATACCAGAGTCGTAAACAAAAGCCAGACCAAGGTCATACACCTAGGAATCAGTAGATGGGTAAGGATGGGAAACCAGCAGAAGAGGGAGAGGATGGATGGATGGACTGCAGAGCATGGATCTATAGGTAACAGGAGACAAGAGGGACAGGTCCAGGATGGGCTCAGGATCGGGAGGGATCAGGTCGGGTAGATGCAGGCTCAAGGTCCAAGTAAGGCAACAAGGTCAGGGCACATGGAGAGAGCGATACCAAGGCAAGCATGTGAGGGCTTGCCAGGTATTTATAAGACTACCAATGATTAACCTCACGTAATACACTGCCGGAGTACACCCGCTGGTGGGCACCGGTACTACAGCCCAAGGATCCAACAGTGCCACCAGGAGGTATATCCTCTTATTACAGGCCCTGGGTGTTATAAGACACCAGCTGGTGGAAATTGGTACTGCAATCCAAGAGACCAACAGCGCCACCAATGGGTGGACCTTTTCATGACACTCCATCTGTCAAATTTGCACAAAACAGGTAAGTATTCCAGCTTTACAAAGTCTCCAAAATAATGTTTTCAGCTTTGTACAATTGTACAACACTTCCAATCAATGTTTCATATTCCTATTTCTGCCCTCAAATATCAGTGTGCTAAGTATTCCTTTTTAACATTCTCATAGGGGAGAGAAGACTCGGGACGTCTGAGGATACCAGGGACCCCACACCTCATAAAGAAGGGGAAATCCCCAAAAAACAAGCAGAGGAGGAGGAGGAAGGAGAGGTTGTTGAAACGGGCAAAATTGGCACCACAACAGGTGAGTGTCTGAGACCACAGCTTCAGGTGATAGATGTATGCCTGCATTTTTATAATACATGGTATGTTTTTTGGTTTATTTTTAGGTGATGTGGATGTTGTGGAAGAAGAATCGCATTTTACCAGTGAAAGTGCCCAGATCCTCATCGGGGAGATAATGGGGTGCAATCGCGATTTAGATAATCTCAAGAAAGACGAGGTCCTCAATGAGGTTCAACAAAAAATAAATAACATCATTGATGTTTTAGGGAGAATCTGAAACACACAAAACCAACTAGCATCGATTTTATATTTTAAAAAACTGTTTTATATTTTGAAAAAAGCCAAATTTGGAAGATGCACAGAGTGTGTCAACATGTGCTATTTCGCATCATGGGGGATCAATGTATGCATTTTGTGGGTGCAACCCCTTCCTGGCTACTAAAGTGGCTGAGATGAAGGGGTTGCACCCCCAAAACACGTACATTGATCCCCCATGATGGGAGATAGCACATCAGGCATGGGATCAGAAGTAAAAAGCCCAGTTTGATTCACAATTTGTGTGCATCTTCCAAATTTGGCATTTACAGGGGTGACACCCCATGTGATGAAGGCAATATCAACACAGTTTTGACATACTCATGTCTGATATTGTCTTCACTTTTCAAAGTTGAACTTTGTAAGTTCCTCAGTTCTGTATCTTATGCTTTGATACATGCCTGTTTTCTCAATAACGGCAAGTTATATTAATGTTACCAAAAATGATGTTATATACACCAAATATGTTGGTTTGTTGTAAAACCCTTTTATAAACGCACATGTGAATGTGCTTTGAGTAAAAAGTTTAATTATCAACAATGTGTGGCTTCCTTTTTCAATGCGCAAAAGCAGTATTTGTAGTAACGTTGTTGTTTTCTGTAGCAATGGGTGTTATTTACTAAAGGCAAATCCACTTTGCACTCCAAGTGCAGTTTAAGATGCACTTTTGCAGTGCACTTGTAGTGCATAGTGGATTTGCCTTTACTAAATAGCACCCACAGTGCTTTAGAATTTTCCCCAATTGGGCCATTTTCGTGACTCCACACATTTCTGTCATGGTGCTGAAAATTAGCAATATTTTGGTCAGTAATGCGCTACATACATTAACAACAAAAACAAGGTGTGTGTGTGTAGCAGGCACACAACATAATAATATTGTCTGAAGAAGATACTGTCACCTCGTCTCGCACAGAAATTTGTTTTGCACTGTTGAAGAAAAAGGTCCAAAAAAAGCTAGGAGACACCTAAAACAAACCCAAGCAGTAAATGAAAGCAAATATTATTGCAGTTTGAAAGAGAAATTTATTTAAAAAAATGCCTCTCAGACATTGTCTGGCATATCAATGGCCCCCCTACCCACAAAGTACTCTGTGTATCTGTTTCTGACCTTGCGGGCGCTTTGGGGGGGGGGGGGGCAAGCCAGGACGGCCAGCTTCAAGTGCCATCAGGTTGGCATGTTCTGGAAAGTTTGCCTCAGGCCCAACTGAGGCCACATAGTTTTTTAGAGTACTTTTTAAAAAAATTTGCAGAATGCATCAGGAAAGCACTATATGGTTCAGTTTATATTCCGCCATGTGGATGGGTGTCAAAAACAGGCGGAACTGGCTGGCCATTATCCCAGAAACATTCTCCACCACTCTTCTGGCTCTGGCCACCCAGTAATTAAAAACCCTCTGGTCCGAGTCTTAAGCAACCCCTATGCAGTCACAAACGATACCCTCATATTTTCTTTGCCAGCGCCCCCCTTAAGAAGAGGGGAGTCATGATTGCTGTAAGCCACAGAGTTGATTTTGCACTACATCAATCCGAAATTGACCCAGACGGTAGATACTTAATTATTTCCACCACAATTGACAACCGTCCTCTTACCATAGTCAACCTCTATGCCCCCAACACCGCCCATAAGAAGTTCTACACAGCCCTTTTAGCCAAATTAGAACCCTATCGATCCTCCCCGGTGATGATCTGTGGTGAGTTTCAATGATATTGTCGACCCGGACCTAGACACCTCAAGTGCTACGTCCCGTAGAACCTCTACATTATCTGCCATGCTCAAACGGGAAGACCTGTATGACACATGGAGGTGCCTTCATGATGTGGAAAGAGACTACACCTTTTTCTCACCCCCCCATCTTTCTTATTCTCGGATAGATCTCTTTGTCACAGATAAATACCTTTTACAATCTATTACTGCTGCCACGATTGGAACAATCTCCTGGTCGGACCATGCGCCGATCACAATCAAACTGGCCCCCCTTTCGCAAACACCCAGACATATGATATGGAGACTGAATACCTCCCTTCTCAGTAATCCTAGGTTAGAGTCCCAAATTAAATCCGAGATTGAGAACTACTTTCAACACAATGTGGGATCTGTACCTGACCATGCCACTGTCTGGAACGCTCACAAAGCCTGTCTGCGAGGTCTGTTTATTAAATTGGGTGCCCAAGCCAAAAAGGCTCATTCCCTTGTCACGCAGACCCTCTTGACTCATATTAGGAATCTAGAGACACTAAACAAAACATCTCCCTCTGAAACCCAATACTCAGAATTGAAAACACTTAGACTCCAACTTAGTGACCACCTCAGAAAGAACTTTGAATATTATATTAACAGACTTAAGCTCCGCACCTATACCTCTGCCAACAAACCCGGTGCCTATATGGCAAAACAATTCAGACGACAGCTCTCCAACAAGAAAATATCCTTCCTCACTGATCCCCAGGGCAAACGCATAACCAACCCGTTAGACATCGCCAATGAATTTAGCAAATTTTGTGCCAATCTGTATAATCTTACCGAGGCAGGACCTACCCCACCCCCCGCCCAAGCACATATCGAGCAGTTTCTATCTTCTCTTTCCCTACCATCCGTATCCCCAGATCAACTCGCTGAGCTTGCGGACCCCTTGGAAATCCAGGCACTCATTAAACAGCTCCCCCTCCACAAGGCCCCAGGCCCCGATGGACTTCCCAATGAATATTATAAGCATTTCCCGGTCTTCTAGGGCCTCATCTTTGCAACGTTTATAACCAATTCGCGAACACCGGCAATGTTCCTAAGGAATCCCTAGAAGCCTTAGTGGTCACTATCTCCAAACCTGGAAAGCCCGCAGATTCCCCCGCCAACTATAGGCCAATTTCCCTCCTCAATAATGACACTAAAATGTATGCCAAACTGCTTGCACAATGCCTCACCACAATTTTGCCATCAATTATACACCAAGACCAAGTCTGCTTCGTGCCGGGTAGACAGGCCGCCAACGGCACACAGCGATTTATTGATCTAATACAATCGGTGGAGCACTGTCGAGCGCCTTCTCTCTTCCTCTCTTTGGCATTCGACAGGGTCTACTGGCCCTATATGGAGGCAGTTCTTAGAAAGTTCGGAATCTCGGGCACCTTCCTCTCAGCTATACTTGGCCTATACGCTCAGCCAACCAGGCGGGTATGGACCTCCGGGGTAGTTTCTACGTCATTTAATATCACCAACGATACTAGACAAGACTGCCCCCTCTCACCCCTTATATTTGCCATGGTAATGGAACCACTAGCCCAAGCTATTAGAGCTGAACCCTTAATCTCAGGCATTGCAGTCGGAAAAACCGAGCATAAAATCGGCCTCTATGCCGGCGACGTTATTGTCGCACTAACAAACCCTAAAATCTCCCTCCCTGCAGTCCAAGCAATCTTAGATTCATTTAGCAAAATATCCCTGTACGAAATAAATCATAGTAAATCACTTATGCTCAGTTTAGACTTAAACCACCCCACAAAACAATTCATCTCTGCCAATTTCCCCCTTGCTTGGACACCTAACGCCTTTTTACCCTATCTGGGAATTCATATGACGTTCCCCAGCAAAATTTTACTCAGAGCTAATCTGGTAGACCTCACGGGCCAGCTCACATGATTATCGAAAGAATTGGGTCACATTCCTGCCTCATGGGCTGGAAGGATCGCCCAATCTAAAATGTATCTATTGCCTCAAATATTATATCTGTTTCGTACTATTCCCTTACCTTTGCTACAAAACCAAATAAAGACACTCCAAGGGATCGTCAACAACTTTATCTGGCAACAACAGCGCCCAAGGATTAAATAAGCCTCACTCCTCGACCCAGTTCCACAGAAAGGACTAGGTGCCCCAGACATCCACGCATACTACCGCGCAACAATCCTGGACCAGCTAAAAACATGGTGGTCAGACCACTCACAGCCCACATGGAAACAAATTGAAACAGAAGCATTTCAATCAGATCTTAAACTGGCCCTTGCAGCAATTTGGCTCAGCCCAAAGCCTAAACACCACTTTCTGGACACTATTAACTCCTCACTAAAAATATGGTCTGCTCTATCACAAAGAGAAACTTCCATATCAACCGACAGCTTATCAGCATTCCCCATTGCATGTCTGGCTCTTTTAGCTCCTGACCTACCAGTACAACAGTGGATAGAGGCCGGGATCTCAAACCTTGCAATGCTCATTTCTCCATCCAGCCTCCACGCTTTCTCCTACCTCCAGCAGCAATTCGGAATATCCCCTAAGACCTTTTTTCTTTTTCTCTGGATAAAATCCCTTCTCTCCAAATCAAAGTGGTCGACCGCAAGCTCCCTAGCTACTCCCCTACTAAAGTTCTACAACAACAAGAGTCCTAAAGCAAGAGGCATTTCCCTCGTCTACAAACTGCTTACTGTACCACCTCCAGATCTTCTAACATCAACTATCCAATATTGGTCATCACATGAAAACCGAGCACTCCCAGAATCTCTATGGCTGAAGGCTCTCTCACTTCTCCTGCGACACTCTCACTGTTTAACACACTGGGAATCGCTTCAGAAGCTTTTTCACAGATGGTACCTCACCCCAAAAAAACTGGCAAGGATCTACCCGACCTCCTCCCCCAAATGTTGGAGGGGATGTGATGATATCGGATCATTAACCCATATCTGGTGGGACAGCCCTACCATCAGAAAATTCTGGGGGAAAGTAGAATGCTTAATTCACTCGCTATCTGTTGTATCTTTTTCATTATCCCCTCTGGACCTACTCCTAGGTTTGTCCATCCCCTCCTGGCCCAAGCAGGAGCAAACTCTTGTAACACATATATTGATCGCTGCCCGCCTGGCACTCGCAAGAAAAGAAAGTCAACCCAGGCCCTCTTTTAAAAGAGGTAATTCAGATACTCAACCACCACTTCCAAATGGAGCATGCGTTTGCAATGGCCACCCAATCCACAAACCTATTTAATCAACTCTGGCAACAATGGATGGCTGACCCAAGAAGCTCGCCTGTGGGGTAGACACGTCTTTCACTCGCTTGTCCCGCAGACCTGGACATTTGTTGTCAACTCTCTGCCTCTTTTTTTTCTTTTTTCTTTTTTTTGGTAGTAGTAATCGATCCAGTATGGCATACATCTTTAAATGACATTGTTTATTTGTTTGTTTATTTGTACTACGAATTACTTTATGCACTTCGCTTGGGTATGCCCAACTGGCACTGTTTTGTGAAAATCCCTTCTTCTTTTAACCCAATAAAAAAGTTAAATCTAAAAAAAAAAAAAAAAACCCTCTGGTCCAGGGTGAGGGTCCTCATTGGGAATGGCCGCATAAGATGGTCCCGCAGCGCAAGCACTTCATCCGCGACGAAGACGAAGGGGAGTCCTTCCTCATTCTCCTCTGGAGGTGGCAAGCCCAAACTGCCACTCTGGAGATGCCAGTAGAACTCCGTCTGCGTGATCACTCCACCCTCCGACATCTGCCCATTTTTCCCCATGTCCACATACAGGAACTCGTAGGTAGCTGACACCACCGCCAACATCACGATACTATTATACCCCTTGTAATTATAATAGTAGGAGCCCGAGTTGGGGGGTGGGATAATGCAGACATGTATCCCATCAATTGCACCTCCACAATTGGGAACGTCCCAAAGGGTGGCAAAGTGGGAGGCCACAGCTTGCCATTCCTGTGGCGTTGAATGAAACTGTGGAGTCAAACAAGAAAAAAAAATGTCATTTTGCACATCAACATTGCAAGCAGATTAGACACAAACATTTTTGGCCAAGATCAGTATAACATTTTTGGAAATTAATATTTAAAGCCAAAAGTATAAGGTCCCCTTATCAGATTCCTCACCCCATCTGATGGTCCATTGCAAAAAATTAGGTGGGGGGGGGGGTGTTTTGGACAGGTAACCCTCTCCACTTCATTGAGAGCTGTATGCATAAATAATGTGTGATACTTTGGCCAGCCCGTCCTTACTTACACTATTGGAAGCCCACTGGACAGGTAAGAAATGTCATAATCCCCCCCAAAAAAAAAATTAACAAATGGAAGCACATTTTTACATTCTGCTATTACCTATCAAGATAATAATAGGATATAAAAAACTTTAAACAGTAGAATTTGTAAGTATTGAGGCAGGCCCTTGCACACATGCTTTGGTGAATTTATCCATAAGTCTGACCACAAAAGAGGTTGGTATAGTGTGTATGGGTTTGGCAAAGTCAGCAGATAGAGAATTCCTATCAGCTAACTTAGCAGTTGGGGGAGAGGGGTTCCTAATGAGTTTGGCCCACCAAACAAAAAGCCTCTGGCACTCTGCATGAATTTAAGGACACACATAACATCTGTACACATTTTAGGGGGTGTTTAGGGGAAAGCACTACTATGGAGCTGACAAAATACATTGCTAAGTGACTAGGCTAGAGGTGTTTATGGGCCCAGAAGAGCATGTTGGGGAGGTTAGTGAATGCAAATATGCATGAAGGACAAAAAAGGAAGTTTAAAAGCTTCCAGCATGCATGAGGGCAAAGGGGCACAGCATATTTCAGCATATTCCAATCATGGTAATTAGGGAACGATGAAAGAAACACAATACATTAGCAAACATTAAATACATAGAATGTGATGTTAAAGGAGAAATCTTAACTTAATATAGTCCTTCTGTAGGACCTCAATAATGGCAGAACAGGTCTCTGGAATAATGATCCCCAGAGCCTGGGGAGATGCCTGTGGAGAATTTGAGGTCCTGAAGGCTTCTCCCTGTTGCCAAGTACCGCAACGTGGCAACTAGCCTCTGCTCCGGAGTGATGGCTTGCCGCATGCAGGTATCCTGCCTGCTGATTTAAGGGGTCAGCAAAGCCAACAGACAGTGAAAAATGGGGTCCGTCATCCTGAGATAATTCCTGAAATCATCAGGATTATTCTCCTGGATCTCACGAAGCAAAGGCATGTGCGAGAATTGGTCACGCTGGAGCAACCAATTCTTGCTCCATGAACTCCTGCTTGCCCTGTTCATGGACTGGGCTTGTGTCAAAGCTAAAAGCCCAACACCAAGCCCCTGCACAGCACGAACTCTACGACGAGTATTTACAAGCAACATGGCTTCAAAACGGCCGGCTGGTCAAAACGGACTAACAGAAAGCACTGATAAACAGCAAAGCCTGAAAGAACGAACTGAAAACCAGAAACGAGCGGACAATGAGCACTGAGAATCGAAGCGTACTATATAAATATAGGCCACAATGACAAACAAATGCGAACTGACTACATGCACTGATAAGCAGATACGCACCGACAAGTACAAACTGTAGAATAGTAACGATCTGAAGCACAAGTCTGAAAAGAGCAAATTGTCTCTAGCCAAACTTCTACTAACACGTGATAAACATGAGATCAGCAGAAGGAGCCTAAAGGGTGCCGCATGTGGTGCTGAACTTCCCTTTTATAGTCCCGTTGTACGCGTTTTACATCACTGCATGCTTGACGAACGGAAATTCCGACAACTTTGTCTGACCGTGTATATGCAACACAAGTTTCAGACAAAATCCATCAGAAAAAATCAGACGGATTTTGTGGTTGGAATGTCAGACCGTGTGGACAAAGCATAACTCTGCTCCAATCAATTGCCCCCGAAGCCATTAACCTATCTTCACTAGACTACCTTATTGGTCTGATGATCCCCACTTGGCCCAAACAATTTCAACTCATAGCTACTCATATCCTTATTGCTGCAAGGCTGGCATTGGCAAGGAAATGGAAATGCATGCAACCTCCAAACACTCAGTACGTAATCGCTATTTTAAATAACAACTTCAAACTGGAATATGGCTTCTCCAAAGCCAAATTCACTACTGAGAAATTCTACAGAGTCTGGGAACCCTGGATCAGAGACCCCAGAAGTACACAATTGGAATGCTCTTCTACTCATACTCAAGCCACTTTAATGCTTAAAGCTAAAAAACAGTGAAAAAAAGTGTGAAAATGGTCAAAAAATTACAAGACACGGCTTGGGACAAGACCTTTATTAAAAAAAAAAAAAACGCAACCAATCTGCCTCCATGGGAGGCACCCGCTGTATGACGCATCTTCGCTTTGACAGTTCTTTTATAACTGAGGGCAGGGCCACACCGTGACTTTCCCGGGTGGCCCCATCCCCTTCTGACGTACGGGGACTTCCCAATGTCTTCCCTGTATTCAGAGGGGCGGGGCCACCCCGTTATGAAAATGGGTGCCCCGCCCCTTTGACTGCCCAGGGAAGCCATTGGGAAGCCCCCGTGTATCAGAGGGGGGCGGTGTCAACTCAAAACGTCACGGTGTAGCCCCACCCTCAGTTATAAAAGAACTGTCAAAGCGAAAATGCGTCATACGGCGGGTGCCTCCCATGGAGGCGGGTCGGTTGCATTTTTTCTTTTTTCGGACCGGCAGCAGAGCAAGAGAAGAAAAAGAAGACTTTGTGGGGCATTTTTTTTTATTCTTTTTTTAAATAAAGGACTATTTTTAATAAAGGTCCCAAGCTGTGTCATGTCATTTTTACCATTTTCACACTTTTTTTCTCTTTAAGCATTAAAGTGCCATTCCTGCAGTAAAATAACTTCTCCCGAAAAAACTGAATTTTTTGAAAGTTTTTGTTTTTACATTGATACATGTCCCCTGGGGCAGGACCCAGGTCCCCAAACACTTTTTATGACAATAACTTGCATATAAGACTTTAAAATGAGCATTTTTGATTATTCATGTTTGTGTCCCATAGACTTTAACGGTGTTTGCGTGTTCAAACTAATTTTTTGCCTTTTCGCATGTTCTGCTGCGAACAGAACTGCGGGGTGTTCTGCTTATCCCTAGACTACAACAACGCAGAAAATATTAGGTTAAAATAAGAGAATTACATGAAGGAATACAGAGTATATTCCTTAAAACATTCATCTACGAACATATTTAGTTACAAGTAAAATGCCGACCTTTCCCATAATTACCCTTTGCACCAAGGTTCCATTCTGATGGTTGCTCTCCCATAAAAGTGTCTGTTTCCCTCCCATCTAGTCTATCTATATCATTACATGCTGTTGCCTCATTGGTTGGCATAGCGTGGCTCTGATTGGTGAGCTTCCCTATTCCTGGTTAAGGACTGGCTACATCTCCAATCCCTATACTTTGCATAAGTCAGCCCCCTTTATTGCAAATCCTTGTAACTATTCTGAGCAGGAGATTAACTTGAATTTTCCCGGGAAGTTAAGTATTGATTATGGGTTGGCCTTCCTTCATTGTATAACCCAGCATGGGATCCTTTGAAGTGAGTATGTGTAAAACAATGAGATTTGGATCCCATTGTTTGTATACACAATCCTAGGCACGGACTTGTCTGGTCTACCAGAGATTTCTGTGAAGATATTATGTTCCGCCCTACATAGATGCAAGCTAAATTAAATATATTCATAATTACAATATTTTACAGTTATTAATGGAGATTTCACATAAACTCATAAGGTAACAAGTCAATTGGCAACAGCACTTGAAACACCCATATCAAAGAAAAAGGCAGACTTCTCCTTGCTCCTCATCTGGGATCTCCAACCCTACTATACCTCCAGTCCTCTCGAAAACCTGCACTGAGAGGAATAAAGGTATAGAAATAGGTGTCCCAAGTACTTGCAGCCAATCTGCTAGCAGTATACCACCATCTGATTTTAGCAGGCAAATTTCCCTACCACAGTTGCTAAACCCCTTAAAAGAAATTTGGTCCCAGCCATCCACATGCTCAGTGTCTGAATGCTAGCCTGGCCAAGTTGCTAGCACTACAACTGCTACCTTTTCAGCTGGTAGACTCTGCCCCCTTTTGTAAATTTGTGGAATGTGCTGTACTTCAGCTTAAGGTTCCAAAACTCCATTTCTTTTCATGGAAGGCCATTCCAGCTCTCTACCAGCATGTGGAAGGCAATGTTTTTGTCTTGTTGGACAGGGCAGTCAGCAGTAAAGTGTATATTACTGCTGACTCATGGTCTAGCAGGCATGGGCAGGGATGTTACCTTTCCTTCGAGGGGCACTGGGTAACTCTGCTGGCAGCTGGGAAGGATGCAGCACAGGGTTCAGTATTGTTGGAGCGCCTCGCAACCACGCCTCCAAAATGCTAGTGAAGATTCTGCCACAGCTCTCTCCTCCACCCCCTCCACTTATTCTTCCTCTATGGCCTCTTCTGCAGATTTGTTCTCTGAACCAGCGGTGCTCCATAAGTGCTCAAGGGGCTATGCAAACACTCAGACAAAAAGATTGCATGCAGTGCATGAGTTGGTCTGCTTAGGGGACAAGTGCCACACTGGGGCAGAGATTTTGTCAACTCTGCAGGGGTAGGCTTAGAGGTGGTTGACGCCAAGCCAGATTCAGCCAGGAATGGTTGTATGGGACGATGGCACCAACATTATCTTCGCCCTCCGACAGGGACACTTGACCCATGTTCCATGTTTGGCACACATCCTGAATTTTGTGGTGCAGCAGTTCTTGAGCAGGTACCAAGGCTTACAAGATCTTCTAAGGCAGGCCACACAAGTATGTGGTAATTTCCACCAGTCATACAATGCCAGAGCTTGGCTGGCTGACATTCAAAGGGAAGGCAACCTGCCCACCAACTATCTCATTTGTGACATGTCCACCAGGTGGAACTCAACGTTGGCAATGCTGTAGCAGCTGCACATGCAGCAGAGAGCCATCAATGAGTACCTGTGTGAGTATGGCACCAGAACAGGGTCAGGGGAGCTTGGCTTCTTTTTTGCCACACCAGTAGCTACTGATCAAGGATGCATGCACTGTCCTGTCACCATTTGAGGAGGCCACGAGATTGGTGAGCAGCAACAATGTATGCATCAGTGATCTTGTCTTACTGTTGGAGCACACGCACCTCTCAAGGCCCCCTTTATCCAGATATTATTTTTGTAAGGCTGCCAAACACACAGGAAGAAGAGGAGGAGGATAATTGTGTCAGCATGGACGTTAAGGATAACACTCAGCAGAAGTCTTCAAGGGATGGTTTTCAGTCCCCAGAAATCCAAGGAGTTGTACGTGGCTAGGAGGAGGTTGTTACAGATCATATGTTCCTTAGTGACCCAGAGGACTCAGAATTGAATGCCTCTGAAAACTTTCGCAGGCTTTGCAGAATCAGGGAGGCCATACAGCGTAAGGACCCTAGGATTTGTGGTATCAAAGAGAAGGATCATTACTGGCTGGCAACCCTTCTTGATCCACGTTACAAGGGTAAGTTTGCAGAACTCATCCTGCCTTCGCAGAGGGAGCTGAGGATGAAACATCTTCAGGAGGCCTTGCAGAAAGGTTTATGCAATGCATGTCCTGTGAGGTTACAATTTCCTGGTGCTGGACAAAGTGTTGCTGAAGCTTCATTCAGTCAGAGGTAGAGCAGTGGAGAAGGTGGCCAGCTGACCAATGCCTTTAGACATTTTTTCAGTCCTCAGTGCCAAGGGCTTATCAAGCAACCATCACCAGCATTACATGGTACCGGAAAATATCTAGGGGCAAGAGCAAACTTGAAGACCTAACAGAGCATCCACTGGGTTAATGGGTCTTGAGGATGGACCACTGGCCAGAACTTGTTGAATATGCAATCAAGCTACTGGCCTGTCCTGCAACCAGAGTGCTTTCTGAATGCACATTTAGTGCTGCTGGAGGATTTTTAATGGATCAAAGAGTGTGCCTGTTTAAGACTCTGTCAATAGGCTCACATTTATAAAAAAAATAATCAGTCCTGGACTAGAAGCTATCAAGCGCCTAATGCTGATGTAACTGATTGATTTTTCTATGGATGTGGGATCTCTTGAAGACTACCTATGCTGAGTGACTATCCTATTCCTCCTCAATCTTGATGATGCTAGCTTCCAACAATATATTTGGTTTAGGGCACCACCACCACTGCCTAAGGTGCAATTTTTCTGTCCCTGTTTAACAGGGGCATGTAATTACAATTCCTGTTCCATTTCTGTTACAATTCCTGTTCCGTTCCTGCACCCAACAAGAGTATCTGTGAGGGGTTGTGGCACTAACACCACCAAAGACCCAATTTTTCTGCCCCTGTCCAAGCAGCAGAAAAAAAAAAAGGACAAGTGTGCCCCATGGCCACCTGCAGAAGATGCACCATGTCCATGACCAGTACTGTTGACTGTAGACACAAATTTTTTTTTTTTTTTTTTTTTTTTTTTGGACTTTCTCACAATATTTTGTTTTTTTGGGTGTATTATTTTTTGGGTTTATTATATTTTTTCACTATTTCATGTAAGTGTGGGGTAGTTTGGGAAGCATTTTTGAATGTTATGTAATCTTGACACTTATACATTATTGTCACATCACTAAGTGGCTTAAATATATTTTTTATATAGCGCTACACTATAATTTAACATTTGGAATTTTATTCACTGCTGTATATCCTCGTGATCGTGTTAGCAGCTTTTTTTGTATGGAACTTTTGGGGATAGCGCAGTGTTGATTGTCATTGACAGTTCTTTTGGATACACATTGTTTGGATATATACATTGCTGCAAATTCCCCTCACTCCTCCTTCTTTTTTTCTTTTAATAAATCACTGTGGGGATGGATATCTTTGAATATCGAGCTTTACACAAGGTTAACACAGACGGTGTATTTGTTGCAACTGGTAGCAACACAGAGGTGGGAGGGATGTTTATGAGACTTAAGAATATTATGACATCTGAACTCCACCTACAGTGGGATGTAGTGTTCCTGCAACAATATATTGCGGAGCACATGGTCCCAAGAAGTCTCAGGTGGGATGTAAACCCCCAACAAGGCGAAATTGATTTGGACACTTGGTTCAAATATTTTAATGAAGCAGGAACCAATCTTCTGGGTTCCCTGATTGCTAGGAAGAACAGCAGGATGGTTCTCCTTGACCAAGAAATTAAAGAGATTAAAGATAAATTGGGAGTATATAAGGATACCCCGGAATATAACTCTCTTTCCGCCAATTTGCGGAATCATTTAGAAAAGGAAGACAGGGAACAAAAATATAAGAAACAAAAGAAGTACTCCAGAGACGTTAACGATTATAAGACAGGCACTGTCTTTGGGTGGCAGAAATTTAGCCAGAATGCGCCTGCCATGGATCCACAATCTATTGGGGGATCTCAATCTGCAGGCCCTATGGCACCTGAGAGGGTTGACATACCCCCGAGGTCTTATAGTGAAGCAGTACAAAGAAGGCCGTATGATGACCCACCATCCTCCCAACAAAGGGTACTTCATTATACCCCTCATACCTCTAACAACCCCCAAAGAGGAAGGGGTAACAATCGAGGTAGAAGAGGAGGCCGTGGGTTCAATAGAGGACGTCCGTATAATCATAATGCTCATCAATATGGAGAATATAACAATTCACCATATTATTCTCCATCACCCAGACGTGCCCCCCCCAACCCTCATTATGAGGGACCCCAATATTCAAACATGGCTATGGTTTCTACACATAATAGGTTCTCCCCGTTGAGGGAGGTATACGACAGAGATAATAGGAATAACACATATGTACCATCTGTGTACAATCCACCTAATACCAACTATAGAAATCAGGATTTTCGGGAGGATCCACACGCCCGAAAAAGGGACCAAGATCCAAGAGAGGGTGCAGAGGGGGAGAACGAGTACAAAGGAGGAAAAAGAAGGCGAGTCTAATAGGACAGGGCGTTTTCAACTTGAGTAAGAAAACCTTTTCTCAAGCTGAATTTCAGTACTTGACAAAGGATTGAAGTATGCACCTCCCAAACAACTTAATAAGTTTGGTACATTTATAGACATACATAAATTTATTAGAAAAATTAACATTCAAAGGTATTTAACAACTAACCCCTTTAGGACTGATTATCTAGCGGCTACATCAGGATCGGTACATTCAGGGTTGGCTAACCCATCTTTATTTGTACCCCCTGTACCCACTGCGCCAGCTGTAAAAATATTTAAGGATTTGTTATTAAATGACCTGGACAAATTGCCCGCTAGACATGTAAACCGACCTTCCTTCTCCACTATAGGTTTTAGGTCTTTGTGTGAACAAAAGGATGTCGTTATACGTCCAGCGGACAAGGGTGGGGGGGTTGTGATTTTAGATAGAGAACATTATGAAATGGAAATGCAGAGAATTCTGGATGAACCAGGCACCTACAAACGACTCCCCAATAATCCCACGAATTTATATAAGAGACAACTTAAAGATCTGATAAATAGAGGTTATGAATTAAAAATTTTGAATAGCAAAGAGAAAGCATTTCTAGTTCCCATTGCTCCTCGAATTCCCACAATCTACTACCTACCGAAGATCCATAAGGATCCAGTAAACCCTCCTGGTAGGCCTATAGTGAGTGGCATTAATTCGGTCACTTCACGTATAGGCCGTTATATTGACTTTTATCTGCAACCCCTTGTTAAGAAAACTCCTTCCTATCTCAAGGATACTGGGGCTACAATCAGGAGACTTGAAAGTATTGAGCCTTATGAACATTGTATTATGGCTACGGCGGATGTAGCGTCCCTTTATACATGTATCCCACAAGGGATGGGGATTGAGGCTGTTAGGCATTATTTAAATCTTGATGACTCTTTGGCATCATTCCAATGTGAATACCTTGTGGAGCTTTTGGAATTTGCCATGGAGCACAACTATTTTTGGTTCAATGATAATTTTTATTTGCAACAACAGGGGGTTGCAATGGGGGCAAAATTTGCCCCTAGTCTTGCGAATTTATTTATGGCCAAATGGGAGGAGGATGTCGTCTATGCCCAACGGAACCCTTCATTGGTCCTATGGGCTAGGTATATAGACGACATCCTCCTCCTATGGAATGGCTCTTCAGAGTCTTTGGTGGAGTTTTTTGATGATTTGAATCGCAATGACAGGGGTATTTCACTTTCAGTTGAAATGAGTTCCTCCAGGATTATTTTCTTGGATTTGGAGATAGAGATTGTGGATAGCAAATTTGTGTTTAAAACACATTTCAAACCAACAGATCGAAATAGCTTCATTTCCCTGGACAGCTGTCATCATAGATCATGGTTAAGTTCAGTTCCACGCAGCCAATTCTTACGTCTGCGGAGGAACTGCACTGACCTTGATACGTTTAAGACTCAGGCAGAAACCCTCAAGCAGAAATTTGAGGTTAAGGGATATGATGCCAGTATTCTAGATGGTGAAATACAGAAAGCTATTGATACCAACAGGGAAACTCTCGTTGCGGAAAAAACATACAGGGAGTCGGATGACACTTATAGATGGTCTATGCTGACATCTTTTTCGATACAGCATAGACAAATTAGGACCATTATAAACAAGCACTGGGATGTGTTGAGGAGTGATCCGGTTCTAGGCTCTAAGTTGCCAGAACGGGCAAAGGTCCTCTTTAGGGGAGCACCCTCTTTACGGAGTCTAATTGCTCCTAATGTTATCAATCCACCTAGGCGCCCATCGTTTTTCCATAATCTAACGGGCTATTATCCCTGTAAGAAATGTATTGTGTGCCAATTTAACATCGCTGGTAGGCACAAAACAACTGAGTTTACATCAACAACAACTAACAGAACACACACTATTAAGACATTTTGTACTTGTAGTACTAGATACGTGGTATATCTAATAACTTGCCCGTGTGGGAAACAGTATGTGGGGAGGACCACGAGAACATTTGCAACTAGAGTAGGAGAGCATATATCCCTGATAAAAAGTAGGATTTCTAAACATACCGTCCCGAAACATTATAGAGAATGTCACAACAGTGATCCTACAGGCACACAATTTTTGGCTATTGATAAATACACACCCCCTTGGAGGGGTGGAGCCATGACTCTTGGTGTTTCCCAGTTAGAGACCTACTGGATATACACGATTCGATCTTATGTCCCGTTTGGTTTAAATATTGAATGGGACATTAATGCGTTCATTAATGATGGGTAGATCTGTATTGGTAATGGTTCTGATGGTTCTAGTTTCCAGCTGCTTGAATTTTTGGGGTTCATCTTATGTGAACATGTTTTTTTGTATATCTTATTTTCGGCGTAGCTGCTATTTATGTAATGTATTGTTTGTGGGATGGAATTCTATCTGCCTTTAGTGTCAACGCATTGGTCCTTAGGTTCTTTTGTACTCACTGGCATATAAAGAATTACGGTGTGTCTTATATACACATATGTGTATTACCATGTGTATATCCATTCCTGGTAACTTCTGGAATGGAGGTTCCACTGTAAGGAGTTCGTGGTGAAAATCTGTCTATTTTGTATAGTTTGATACTTCCGATAAAGCATAATTTGGCATGTAATATTTTTGCTAAATTTAAATCCGATATGTAATATATATGTTACGTTATGTGTGTTTTTTACCTTTTTAATATGAGGATAGTGTATTTTTATATATTTTTTATACATTTTTATTTATTTTTATATAATTATATTTTTTTGCCTCTTTTTCCCCTTTATTTGTTTTTTGGACCCGGGATTATCATGGGTTCCGTTTGAATATGTGCGCTTCAAGCGCACGTCTATTTGCGTTCCATTAACAATTGGTAGTGGGGCGTGATTATCTGACGTCACTTTTAACATCTTTACAATAAAGTTTTAGTCCATTAGATGTGCGCTCCGGCGCACGTCTATTTGCGTTCCGCTGCTGGCTGGCGTTGTGACGTCTTTATTCACATTGCTTCCGGGATCTGACGCATCCCCACGTGGGAGCTCCGGAGGGGCGGTGCGTCTCAGCCTTTGTTTGGTTGACATCACTTCCGTCGCAGCTCAGCGAAAAGCGGAAGTGATGTCGGAATTTGTGGGTTGGCCCTTTGATTGGTCAACCAACTTACTGGTACTCGTGACCCGGAAGTGACGTATTATGTATAATGTTACGGTCTTAAAATACTCACTTCTCTGTACTATAGAACGTTTATGAGGCCGGTTTTGATATTTATTATGAAAGGCTTCATTCTATTATTTGGCGATATATAATTACGGGGTTGGTTATAAAATGACACAGCAACGAGGCGTGGAACGCACGCCGGATGCCAAGTCGAACCGGAAGTAATATGCGGTGACACAGGCAGATCGAATTTTCGCCTAAATTAGTTTGTTAAGTATATAAGTAAGTGGTCTGCAGTGGAGTAGTACCCCAGATGACGTCTTTTGAGGACGAAACGCGTCGGGACTCCTACTGCAGCTCTATTTTTATATGATATAAGCGCTTAATTCATTTGATTCATGTAAGTTCATTACTTATTTTATTAAAAATATTTTTAAACGGATTTACACTATTGTGGCCCTCATTTCCTTCCTGTATGAGTTCTACAATGTGCGTTGAAGTTTAAAGCGGAAGATTTTCCCATCGTTTGAGTACTTGGCTGAAAATTCCCTGGAGAGCCTTTTATGTTGGATAACTCTATATAAGAGTACTCTGAAGTCTGATTGATCCTTCGAATGTATATTCGTTTGGATCCATTCTATCTGGTAAGCCTACATCTTATTTGGTGATGGATATGCCACAGGGTGCCTGCATGTGGTCTTCATAGGATGAAGGTGGATGGCTCTTTCCCTCTCACGTGTGGATTGGCTTTAATTTGATTCAAATAATAGACTTTTTCCATATCAAAAAAATTTTTTTTTTTTTTTTTTTTTTTGGACTTTCTCACAATATTTTGTTTTTTTGGGTGTATTATTTTTTGGGTTTATTATATTTTTTCACTATTTCATGTAAGTGTGGGGTAGTTTGGGAAGCATTTTTGAATGTTATGTAATCTTGACACTTATACATTATTGTCACATCACTAAGTGGCTTAAATATATTTTTTATATAGCGCTACACTATAATTTAACATTTGGGACTGTAGACACATAGCCTGCTTGCCCTCTTTTAGTGGCCTGTGAGCATCTGTCTCTCCTTGGTGGCCTTCCTGACACGATGGGGATTTTGTTTTGCAACACCGCAGTACACTGTTTTGTGTACTGTGTACACCACCAGAAAAGTATTAGCATCTGCACTATGGGTGCACGGTACTGTATACACCAACAGAAGTGTAATAACAACTATAGGTGCACTGTATGTATTGTGTACATCACCAGAAAAGTAGTAGCAACTGCACTATGGGTGCACGGTTCTGTGTACACCAATAGAGGTTTAATAACAGCTATGGGTGCGCTGTATGTATTGTGTATACCACCAGAAAAGTAGTAGCAACTGCACTAGGGGTGCACGGTATTGTGTAAACTAGACATGTGCACACTATATTTGAAAATATATGAAGTCCTGGGGACTTTACGGGGACCTCCCTATGGCTTTCCCCATGATGTGAGAGGGGGCGGGGTCACCGGCCCCTCTGACATCACGGGGAAAGCCATAGGGAAGTCCCTGTCAAGTCCCTGCTCGTCAGAGGGGGCGGGGTCACTGGTTGGCCCACCCTCTGTTATATAAGCTCTGTCAGAAGAAGAGAAGCATCACACAGTGGGAACCTCCCATGGATGCGGAGTGGCCCAAGAATGAAGCGGGGAAGAAGATGCCATGGAGGAAGATGCCAGACGAGAACGCCAGAGCAAGAAGCAGAGGATTGGAGGAAGAAGCAGAGGAAGAATAAGATGGAGGAAGAAGGAAGGAAGAAGACCCGAAGAAGATGGAAAGAAGAAGACTTTAAATAAAGGAATTGTCAAAAACTGTCTCATTTTTAACATTTTTGACACTTTTTTGTGAAATGGTAGGGGTACTTTTGTACCCCATTACCATTTCACACAGGGAGGGCGGGATCTGGGGGTCTCCTTGTTAAAGGGGTCTTCCAGATTCTGATAAGACCCCCGTCCGCAGACCCCCACAACCACCGGGCAAGGGTTGTGGGGTTGAGGCCCTTCTCCCCATCAACATGGGGACAAGGTGCTTTGTGGGGCTACCTCAAAGCACCCTCCCAATGTTGAGGGCATGTGGCCTGGTATGGTACAGGAGGGGGGGGCACTCTCTCGTCCCCCCTCTTTTCCTGCGGCCTGCCAGGTTACGTGCTCGGATAAGGGTCTGGTATGGATTTTGAGGGGGACCCCCATGCCTGTGGGGAAATCCCCATGCCGTTTTTATCAATGAACTTTTATGTGTATTGCGGACAGACAAATCATTATAGCCACGAGTAGATTTAAATGACTTTTTTTTCCTTTAGAAATGTAATTTTGCTGTCAGACTGTTCTAGACAATTTAGAGGCATACTATAGACACGCCCCACGTACAAAATGTAAAGGAATATTACACGTTTATTGTTTCATGTTAAGCGTTATTAAAATCCCAGGTCCCCAAACACTTTTATGACAATACCATGCATATAAGCGTTAAAAATTTGCATTTTTGATTTCTCCCAAAGACTTTTAAAGGATGTTCCGCGGCTTTCGATTTTGCCACGAACACCTAAAATTGTTCGCTGTTCGGCGAACTGTCGAACAGCCAATGTTCGAGTCGAACATGAGTTCGGCTTGAACATAAAGCTCATCCTTGCTCATTAGTAAGACCTCATCTGCAAATACGCAGTTCAGTTTTTGGGCATCAATTCTCAAAAAGGATATCGGGGAACTGGAGAAAGTACAGAGAAAGGCAACCAAACTGATAAGAGGCATGGAAGAGCTCAGCTACCAGGAAAAATTTGAGGAACTGAATTTTTTCTCTCTTAAGAAGAGGAAATTAAGGGGGGATATGATCAACATGTGCAAATAGATCAGTGGTTCATATAGTGAACTTGGTGTTGAGTTATTCACTTTAAGGTCAAAACAGAGGACAAGGGGGCACTTTTTACGTCGAGAGGAAAAAAAATGTCATCTTCATATACGGGAAGGTTTCTTCACAGTAATGCCCCGTACACACGAGCGGACTTAAGTCCGACAGACTTCCAAAGGAGTTCCGTCGGAGTTCTGCTGGAATTCCGACGGAGTTCTGACAGACTTTTCGGCCGAACGGACTTGGCCACACACAATCACACTAAACTCCGACGGATTTGAACGTGATGACGTACGACCCGACTCGAATAAGGAAGTTCATAGCCAGTAGCACATAGCTGCCCTAGCGTCGGTTTTAGTCCGTCGGAGTAGCATACACACGAGCGGAGTTTTCGAAGGGGACCGGGTCCGGCGGAGTTCCTTCGGGAAAATTTGAAGCATGCTTCATTTCTAAAGTCCGTCAGACTTTGGCGAATCAAAAGTCCGTTGCAGCCCACACACGATCGAATAGTCTGACGGACTCGGTCCTTCGGACTTTGGATGTTGAAAAGTCCGCTCGTGTGTACGGGGCATAAGAGCTGTGAAAATGTGGAATAGACTCCCTCCAGAGGTGGTTCCGGCCAACTACATAATATAACTGGGTACTAACAATTATAGGTAAAGTTAATCCAGGGAAAATCCGATTGCCTCTCGGGAGATCAGGAAGGAATTTGTTTCCCCTGCTATAGCAAATTGGAGCATGCTTTGCTGGGGGTTTTCACCTTCCTCTGGATCAACTGTGAGTGAAGGTTTATGTATTTGGGATTGTATTTTTATTTATTTTTTTGGTTGAACTAGATGGACTTTTTTTCAACCTGACTAACTATGTAACCAAAACGGTACTGATTCTGACGCCTCCTTTCCTCCTTAATTTACAAATAAAGCTAACTTTAGTGGAGACAGTGGACCAGGGCCTACCCTTGGAAAATCTTCACTTTGAAGCCATGTTTCAGTAATATTTGTTCCTGTTACTGATAAAAAAGGATATATAAATTACATTTGCCATTTTGGGACTCTAACAAGTGGCACATGGCAGGGACAAGAGGACTTGGGCAATTTACACCAGTTTCTAGTAAGTATAAAGCCCATTACATTTACAGTGATCCAGGTGGCAAACTCTATAGGAGATCAAGCAAACCCAACAGAATTACATTCCGGGATTTTTGTTACAGATAGATGTTCTGGAAGACAGACAGACAGACATGTAGGGAATGCCAGAGACCACAGGTTAGCATAACCTTGTCCCCACAGGTCTTAACAATTTAAATTTTCTGCTGGGCTGGGGAGTCAGACTCCATCAAACTGGACATAGGATAGGCTTCTGGAACTCCAAAAAATGCATTGCTCTGAGAAAGGGAGAAAAGGGGGGACCTTGATGTTGAACCCTAGCATGCTAGCATGATGCAATCCCTACAACCTTTAAAAGCTTCCCAAACTGATTTAACGTTGCACCCTAGCGTGCTAGCATGCTGCAGATCCCTCCAACCTTAAAAAGCTTTCCAAACTGATTTAATATCTATTTAAAAACTGTTGCACATAGCAAACAAACACTTATAAAGGAAACAAATGTAGCCATGAGCTGGCTATTGTGCCTGCAATTCAGGGACAGTATGCAGTGCTGTTAATGTGGATCTATCTCCCTCTAGTGTTGGCTTGGGCTCCATGTGTCATTTCCTAAAGACAGAACTAAAGACAGAGCAGCATTGTGGGATGTGTAGTTCAGAATGCTGAGATTTAATTTTCTGCAGGACTGGCCTGAACTACAACCACCAGATTGCAGAGGAGAGAAGAACAGACTACCAGGATAGGATATAAAAGAATGTCTTAGGCTTAGATCGTTTTTGGGATGTCGGCCTGGGTCTTCCGGCAAGAGCTTTGTGCCAGTGTGAGCTGCGGCCGAGTCGCAGCCTGCATAGGAGAGAGTTATACAGCTGCTTCAAGAGGGACATCTGCGGACAGCATCACTTCCTATCTACAGGATCAGGCTGTTCCTGATCCTTCAGTGCCACCTTCAGTTCAGATCCCAGTCAGCCACCGCACTGTGTGACGGAGGTCAGACGCCATTCCCTGAGCCAGAACATAGAGAGAGATCCTGCAAAATCCATCATCATCTGCATCACTACCAGCAACTGCTGTTGCACTGTCGGTGAGCCCATTTAATCCTATAAGACACTGCATATAGACATTATTGTCTCTGCCCAGATTTGCAGTGCCACTGTAAGTAAGTTCGTTCACTCCAATACACACTGTATGCAGACATCTGTGCTTTGCTCACATACTTGTCATCTGTAATCCTACTAGATACAATACTATTAAAACAACATATATGATGACCACATGTTTGTAGGTCATACAGAAAGAGTCTGCAATTTAAAAAGGGTTAATCACACACCATTTAAATTTGTTCTGCTCTACCATCAAGGATTCCATGCAGTTACTATAACTCTTTTATTCTCTCCTCATCTTCCCAAGTGACTAGTGTTGTTTAGCACAGGGGGTCTGCTCTCATTTCTCTGGAACTCTGTTTAAAGGAGCCAGCCAATTTAAACACAATAGTTTGCTTAATGTCTTGTCAGCTGTTTTGATGTTAATGGTCTGTGGGCTGAGGAGACAGAAAGGAGTGGTCTGACATAGAACACAAAGTGCCAGTCCCCTACCTTTCTGCTGCCTGTTCACTGTGACTGTGGTTTCTGTGACTGAAATAAGGTTTGATTGAATTTAGTCACACTGTGTTCTTTACATTTTACTTTACTAACATAAATCTCTAAATCTCAAAACTGCATTTCATATTAGTGCTATATTCAGATAAAATATCTTTATGACTTACAGTGTTCTGTTATGCACTTTTTTGTGTCACTTTTACCACAATAAACAAACTTTAACTGCTTAAATGGTATTGTGTAAGGGCCGGTTCACACTGCAGGCGATGCGAGGCGACACCGACTTGCCTCGCCGCGACCTGCCACGACCTCAGCGGCAACTTGCAGATGACTTCTGTATAGAAGTCAATGCAAGTCGCCCCGAGGTCGCCCGAAAGTAGTACAGGAACCTTTTTTCTGAGTCGGAGCGACTCGAGTTGCTCCTCTCAGAACGGTTCCATTGTACAGAACGGGGGCGACTTGTAAGATAGCGGCGAGGCGAGTCGTGTCGACCGGCCCTTAGTTTCTTGTTATTGGTGTCAACGATAAAAACGACTGAACCCAGGGTGTCAGAGGTATCAGAGGACTTGCAGAGTTGGGGCAACCAGTGGGGTACAGATTCTACCAGCGGTCCTCACAAGGGTATCGCTACATAAGGATTGGGTGTTTGGGGCACCAAGAAATGTTATTGTAAGCCCCTGTTTTATACATAAGCTCCAATGCTTGCCCTAATAGAACTATAGAAAAACGAAAGAAGGACTTGGGAACAATGGCCAATGGTAAGCTACACAACTGCACTCAAAGTTAAGCAGAATCTGTAAAAGCAAAACAAAATCTTGTAGTGAAACAAAACTAACTAAATAATTTTGAAGGCTGCATTTTAAATATGGCATCAATTTTTGTCAACCACCAAACAATCACTAAGGCTCCATTCACACCATGGCATTTTGCTTTGCAGGCAGAATCGCCACAATTTTTCCCATGATACAGAAAGGCCGCAAATCGTGGGACGCCTTTGCAATCCCTGTTACTTTGAATGGAACTAAATCATGGTGTGATTCTGCCGCAATAGTCGCCCGACAAAACACTGTAAAATCCTGCAAGCAGAATCGCAGGATTCCAGCACCTAAAATAAGTTCTTGAACTACTTTTGGGTGTCAGGTATACTGCGATTCTATCTGCGCAATTTTACAGTGATTTGTTGGGCATCAATCACAGCAGAATTGTGTGCAATTTGGTGCCACTCAAAGTAACGGGGATTGCAAGGACGTCCCACAATTTGCAGTGTTTCCGAATCGCGGGCAGAATTGAGGTGATTCTGCCCACAAAACAGAACGAATGGTGTGAATGGAGTCTCAAGCATGCATGTATATAAATAAAGTATACATCCCATTCCCCAGAACCAGCTTAAATTTATTGAGAGCAATACAAAAAGAAAACCCAACATTTCATTCTATTATCTGATCATATTTATACATAGAACCAAGGAAGCATATTGGCTAAAAAAGATTATCCAAGGACACCTTTAAAATTTTAATTTGTGAATGATCATTCAAGGGTATATGCTCTAATCCAGTAAATATTTTCTTAAAGTTCACAAAAAAATAAAAACAACAAACATGTTATACTTGCTTGCTGTGGATTTGCACAGAGCAGCCCCGATCCGCCTCTTCTTTGGTCCCCTGCCAGTGCTCCTGGCTCCTTTCCCTTGACCAGTGCCCGATATAGCAAGTCGCTTGCTATAGGACACTGGTGCATGCTTGCTCCCGAACCCTACTCTATGCATCCACAAGACACATAGAGCCGTGGTTCGCTCCCTACCCGCACTCTCTCCTCATTGTGATTGACAGCAGTGGGAGCCAATGGCTTCTACTGCTGCCTCAGTCAATAAGGAAAAGGAAACAGCAGATGCTCTCATGCACATTGCTGGATCGGGGTGGCGGGTGCTCAGGTGAGTATTAGGAGGAAGCAGTGGGGGGTGCTACATGCAGAAGATTTTTACCTTTGTGCTTTAAAAAGTTACCCTTTACAACTTTATGTTCACCTTAAAGCTGAACTCTAGGCAAATAGGCTAAGCTATTTGATGCACATGTTTTAAATAATTAGAATTATTTTTACTTATAATAAACAAAGGAATGTGAATCTGTCTTCATATCAGTCTTTTATCTTCCTTATCGCAGAAGTGTGAGATGAGGATAGGAGGCTAACAGCTAATCAGGTTCTTTTGCATGCATGGAACATACTTCACAATATGAGGGAACAGCTTGAACATAGCTAATTTTATTAGTGTGTTGCTTGCTCCTGAGGCAGGGAAGAGCCAAGATTCAATCCATGTATGGGCAGGCTGATTGTACCCAAGTTGGATTTTTCTACGTGCAATTACTGCCAGTGGCTATAGCCTCTAGCAGGAATCATTGCGTTCTGAAAGCCCGGGAAAGCTCCCCAGGATCCCCCACCAGTGGAACACAGTGGTGCTGTGGGAGGCATTTCCCATCAACATTGGTGGAAGGAGAGAAAATTCAGTAATCTATGGAATGCTTTAATTGTCCAAACAGAAATCTCTGGCCAAGGAGGTGACACCACTTTATTCCTTAACTTTAATAGTAATGGTAACTGTACTACCTGATAGAGGTGAATAAATCACAAAATCACTGGAATGGATGACAGATCCTTTGGCAGATAAAACCAATCACATACATGCATTTCAACAGATTTTTAGCTGTGTGCCTGGAGTTCCACTTTAACAGGTTAGAAATATGTGGATAAAAGGTCCAATATAAACTGTGACTGTCATTAAATGTTTATGGAAACACAAAATCCTGGTTAACAAACTAGCAAAATATTAACTGTAATACTACAGAATTATCATTGAGCTCTAATTTTGCTATATATTATTTACTTTAATATTCTGGCAATAAAATTCTATTTGACTGTAACAAATAATATAAAAAAAAAAAAATCAGAGCATAAATTAGATGTAATTGATATACTCCAGAACAAAAAAACATAGACATCAAATATTTTTGACCTTTAAAATTTACTTTAAGTTTTCACATCAGAATGTATGCCTATTCTTAATTTTTTCACCACGAAGTAGGCCATGATTTCTTTGTCAACATTGCCGTTGTAGTAAAAGCTCAAATGTATCTATTTTATCTTGTTTGCTCTCATGCTAGGAAGGATATATTGAGGTTAAGTACTGTGTACTAATTCCAGCAGAGAGAGCAATCCACCATTTCACATTATCATGAATCCAGCTTCCTCATGCAACTGAAAAAACAGCATGTGATAACCCCATCACAATTAGCTTGAAACAAATCCCTCTCTTTCTTTTTCTCTCTCTTGCTTTCTCTCTCTTATGATTATTTGTATGCATAGGCCCACCTATATTGAAAAGATCCTTGGCTATCCTGACTATTTCCCAAAAATTAGGAGCATGAGGATCTCAACCTCATTCTCATTCAATGGGACAGTTGCAAAGCCTAAACATACATTCAAGCCCTTCACAGGCAGTGGCCTTGTAGGTTTTTGAGAGCTGACAAAATGCTAGTTCTATTAACCACTTTATTACGGGGCACCTTTACCCCCTTCCTGTTCAGGCCAATTTTCAGCTTTCAGCCCTGTCACACTTTGAATGACAATTGCGCGGTCATAAAACACTGTACTCAAACTAAACTTTTATCATTTTTATTTTAATAACTGAACATTTAAAAAAAAAACAAAACATGTTTTTCTTTGTTTCTGTTATAAAATGTTGCAAATAAATAATTGTTATTCATAAATTTAGGCCAACGTGTATTTTGCTATCCTGGGCTCTCAAACTAGCAGTGGTAGTTTGATGGAACTGCAGTGACTGGTCCTGTAGCAGGCTGCGGCAATAGCAGGCTGGCCTGGTAGAGATTGGAGCTGGAGTAGGAGTAGGAAACCAGTGGATGTCATTGGCAGATAGCTGAATCTACATAGAAGCCACCAAAAGATTGGAAATCCACACTAGTGCAGTAAGATCTGCTCGCATCATGCAGACTTGCAAATAACAATAACCGATAAGACAATGGCCAGCATCGATGTGAATTTCACTATCTGGGTTGAACAAGGGTGACCTTGGGAGGCTGCAGTATACCACAGATGCCAGAGATCTGTAGATGAATGTGTATGTATGGGACTTGGACTTACTCATAGTGGACCTATATCTGCCAACTATCTCAACATACATTCAGGTATAACACCGGAGTATTCCAACTCGGAGCCTACCATGATCCTTACTCTTAAGGCATAGAAGCAGCAATATCACAAGGCAATAGAACTAATTGCAATTGCCTTTATGTTAAACATCAATATAATGTTCTTATCGTAATACATGCCACAGTGTGCAGTTCAGCTCTATGATAATGCATTTCAAGATCTTGATCTAAGGGCTAATATAACCCTACCATTTTTAAGGAACTACATGACTTACTTACATTAATTGATAAGATAGTCAAAGGGCCCTGGGATTTACACGTGCCATAGATTCCAGCTTTAGGACGATATATTTGTATAGACATATGCAGCGGTTGCCCATGCTAGAAATATATGACACATATAGCTAAATGTCTGAACATTTAATCAGTGACATTGTTTTTATTCACCTTGTGCTGGGAGTGTGGTATGGTAGCACTGCATGTGTTAAATGCTGAATATTTTAGAAATGCAATAATACTCCTTTTTGATACTTTGATAATAAACTAACTTTTTAGCTCAATAATTAAAGCATTCTTTGCAATTGCTTAACTGCTTTTTATTCGACCAGTGGGGTTTTACCCCTGGGATTAGGGTGTTTTTTTCATGTATACCCACAACTACAAGCTGCTAGTTGCGATGAACATTTTTGATTGTGGTGCTATTCAATGATTGTAAATTGAAAGACATATGGATTGATGGACAATTCAAACCTACCTATAGCCATTAAGCCAAAGATCCTATACTTACCTGAAGTCCAAAGGCATCATTTGATAATGGTTACATTATGGAAATTGAAACATTAAATGTATTAAACATCTAAAGATTGATTCTACTATTTATCGATCAGACTAGAATCAAAATGCCATGTTACTAAAGGATTTTTATGACTGTAAAAAGCTATCATTATACATATTTGTGCTGATTGGAGTACTTGGTAATCTGCTTTACAAAATGGATCTGTTCAAAAGGTTAAGTGGATTCAGACTGGAGAATTAAAAAGCATGTGAAGTGGAAGGCAAGATGTGAATCTAATTAAATATAAAATGTATACTTCAGTAAAGTTGAAGTGAAGGTGAAAAGGAAAATGCAAAGTATTTTAATACGCCAGATGTTTGCAAACATATAAATAGTCAGGAAAATAATTTTTCCAAACCCGCTCTATGCCTGTCTCTTACAGTGTCCATTTTAAACGTAAAAATGCATTAGACTACACCATATTATCTTTCAGGATCATGTGTACAGTTATTATTTGATTTGATAGATTACTGTTGATTATACAACTGGAAAGTACAAAGTAGACTTTTATTGATAAGGGGTAAACTAATATATAAGAACAGAGAATCCCCATAACATATAAAAGCAATATCATTGCTGTAAAAGTCATGTTTGGTCATTTGTATTGATTTATCAAATAAAGTTGTTTCACTTAACGTAGGGGTTTATTAATAGAGGTTTTCATGAAATAATTGGATTCAGTTAGAAAAGTGATAATCCTTTGAGAAAGTTGTATAAAAATCTCCAGAAATAGACCTATCAATGTTTTACTTTGCACTTGGATACCATTCACATTTTTTAGACCAATATTTTTACTAAGTGTACTAATTGTACATTGTAGATTTTAAGGATTTTGGGCCAAAGTTTCACATAACCTGGTAGACAGTGCTATTATTTTGTATGTAATCACACCAGGATTAATGCAGAACATATAAGACTCACTATTCACCATTTTAAACTATTTTTTTTTTTTTTAAATTAATACTAGCTATTTAAACAAGGTTAAGGCTATAGAAGTTGGTGAGATTACAGTATATATGTTACTGTATAACTTCACAAAGTACTATATACATTTACAACAGTGTACATATATTAAATATTTCATACATCATACTCATAATGAACTCCTGTACTTTCACCCACGGTCTTTAGTTCATTTACTTTTAAACAGTTCCTAAGGTTAACAATGGGACCAGAAACATTGTAGGGTATGGATCTTTAAATTTAATTAATTTTCAAAAGAACCAGGTGCCGGAGAAGAAAGCAATGTCATTACTTTCCCCTCTTTGAGGCACACACCACCTTTCTCATTTAAATGCTAAATTAATCCTATTGAATTTGGAAGCATTCTTTGTTGGGATTACTTTTCCTCCAACTAAATAAAAAGTCTGCAGCTGATATCATTTCAACTCTTTTTAATTGTGCTGTTTGTTGCAGTAGAGCTGATAGATTCTTGTTAATTTCTCTACTTCATCATTGTGGCTCTGCTTTGTTTGGTATATTGGACCTGCAGTCTTTGTTCAGAGAGTGAGGGATGTTAATAGGGTTTTCACGGTACAAGATTGCCATGGTGATGGATAGATATTGTTTCAGTTAAAAGACTTGCAGACACTTAGACTTTTCTTTTTTTGAAGTTAAGCAAGGACGATTCTTTTTTACGAAATACCTATTTCTGTAACTGGCCAAGACTCATACAGTCATGGTTTATTCATCCAAATCACGAGGGGTTCACCTGTAATGGCAAAAATAAAGACAGGGATTTCAGACTGTAAATCATGTAAAAGCCAGAATATGTAAGGGTAATTAAAATTGAACTGAACAATTATTGTGTAAACAGAGTTATGTCTATTCTTAAATCTTGGTGTACTTTGTTTATTTATCTCCGATCTGTACAATAGTTAAATTTGAAACTTTGCCTGGAGCTTCTTGTAATGCTGGTCACTGCTGCTCTCTCTCCTTGTGCAGGGTGACAGGTCTTGTATGTGCCCCTCCTGTTGTTTTTTGCAGACATACTGTGGTAGGGAGGCCTGCTGGGTTCCTTCCTCAACTTTGGTCTCTACACAGATCTTGTACAGCACATTGAGGTTGTCACCACTAATATTGTAAGGTAATATTTGGGTTTGCAAAGGCATTTTTTGCCCAAAAATACATTTATATCCTTTTGTAGCTTGTATGGAATATATTATATTAAAATATTTTGAGCCAATAGTTCAGCTTTAAAGGGTTTGCAACCCTGCTTGGTAATTTTTACCTACAGAGAAGTCTATAAAAGGTTTACCTGTAGGTAGAATGAATATCTTCTAAACATGCCCCATTTAGGAGATATACACCCTGCATGCAGCCAGTGACATTGTTGGTGCATGCGCCCTGAAAGTCCGGCATACCTTGCCAGAACTTCAGAGCTTAGTGCTGGAATCAAGGGCTCCCATGCACACGAGCGGGAGTAAGGTCATTGCGGCCAATCACATAGTAGGAGCAGAAGAAAGACAGGGGGAACATGTCAGCCCTCTCAGTGGTGACTTTACAGTGCTGAAGGGCTTCGTTCCTAGATGAGTATTTTATAATGTGCTAGTATGCAATGCATACTAGCACATTATGCCATTGCCTTGCAGGTTTTTTTTTTTTGAACATCTGCGGTCTGCAGTTTTTTTTTTTAACATCCGTGGTTTACAATCTCTTTAAGCATCCAAACCACTATAAAGAAGCAGCCTTGGATAGAGAATGTGTTATTAATACAAAACACCTTTTACCCCCTCCTCATCCCCATAACGTAGGAGAGAAGGTATGGGCATGCTCATCAATGCCCAGGATCAGATGGAGAGTGCAGTCATGTGAAGAATCTAACATTAAGGCAGTTACCTGACTTAGAGATTAGTCTTTACTGTGTATAGTATTTAAAAGGTACAGAGTTCCTTTGAAAAGTGCTGTCCCATTTCACTACACAGTGTAAGTTTATGTATTTTGCATTAGGAGGGATATGCACTTCACTCTAGTGTACCTCTGTTACCTCACTCCCAGTAACAGAATGAGGGCCCGCCAAGCACATATTGCAGACCTCATGCGTGCGCTCACTCTTCCCTTCCCGCACCTTGTACCAAGGCCATAGACCTCTGTAGCATGGGTTCAGATCTGGTTGCCATTGGATACTAACCGCTAGCATATTGACCCCTCACTTCTGGAGGACCTGTCATATTACCATGTACCATGCCAAACGAATGATTGCTTAGTGTCTTGAACTTATGCATGGTTACTCTTACCAACTACACTCCTTTTCTTGACTTGACGACTTAACCCTTATGTAACATTGTTAATTCATACCCCATAGTGAATTTACAGACCCTAGTTTTTTAGATATGCCAGAAGCAACATACACCCCTTTGAAAAACTTTGTACAAGGCTCAGAACAGTTAAGGTAATGTTATTGAACATGATGCTGCACACAGTTCAATATGAACAACATCCTGTCCCTAATCCTAACTAGAATAATGTAGTGGTGAAAGACCATTATGGCATTGTCCATAGCTTGCATGTCCTCTGCAATTCCTGGTCTCTTTAGCAGCACCCAAACTGCACTCACAGATCAAGCTGTAGCTCTTGGACCCATCGGCACACCTGTTCCCACTCTCTGGACCATAGCCGTTGCCCCATTTATACCACAAGTGGGCTGGCTAGGACCAAAAGCAGAGGAACTGAGCTAAAAATAATTAACCCCTATCTCCAGTCTGCACCGACTGCTGGGTAACTAAATTTTAAACATTTTCATCCTGCCTACAAAGAGTTCCATCAAGAGAGAATTGGGAGCAATGCTAACTCATAATAGTGCAGCAGATAAAGCAAAAGAGTGCACAGGAAGTTACTAGTGAACCAGATTTCAGGCAGGATCAACAGATATAACAAAACTTTTTAATGGTATATTAAACCAACCAAAAGTGAGAAAAGAGGAGACATTCATTTTATGGTTTACATATTTACAAAACAGCATGCTGAATTACAAAAAAAGGCAAAAACAAAAACTTTTCAATACTAGATGATGACTGGGAGGTCGAGTATAAAATATAGAAATTAAGGATGTGGATTTGATTAATTGGAATTTAACCCCGATTATTTGGATTTTCATATCTATAAGTCATGAGAAAAGGCCAGTTTTTCAATATACATCCATACTGTAGGTTGTTATGGGAAGAGAGAAGCAATCTGTTTGCAGTGAAATATGCTGTATGTTGGGGAAACCAAAAATATTTAGAACCTCTTTGCAGTGCCTATATTGTCTCTAAAAAATTAAGCAATTAGACCCTTTTCACACTGGGGCGGGGGGGGGGGGGGCGTTAGCGGGAAAGCTTTGCTAGTTTTAGCAGCGCTTTACCACTGTTTTAGTGATGCTGTTCGGCCACTAGTGGGGAGTTTTACACCACCACTAGCGGCCAAGGAAAGGCTTAATAGTGCCCGAAAAGCACCGCTGCCGAAGCGTTTTGCCATTAATTTCATTGGGCAGGGGCGGTTGAGGAGCGGTGTATACAGAGTTCCGACACTGCCCCAAAGATTCTGCTTGCAGGACTTTTTTTCCTGTCCTACAAGCACACTGCCACAGTGTGAAAGCACTTGGACTTTCACACTGGGGCTTCAGAAGAGGCAGTTTACAGGTGGTTTATAGGCGCTATTTTTAGTGCAAAAAAGCACCTGTCGGAAATTCCGTGAGTTTATAACTTTCTGTTTGAACAGGCAACTCCCCCCCGCTGCATCAAAATCCCAAGCATCGTTAACAGCCCAACCTAGTTCTACATTGTAGTCTGGCGGACTCCTCCTTATTTTATTGAAATGAGAAGAGAGGTAGTTGTTTTGTGGCCCATATGAAAGACCTTGATAGGACTGACAACACAGTTTGGAATTCAGTGCAGCACAGGCACTATGCTGTCAGTTCAAACAGAAAGTTGCAGGAAGCACACTGGATTTTTGGCCGATTGACAGCTATTTTTTGGACTTTCAGCATTTGTAAATGATAGGCCAGGGAAATGTGCATGTATTACAAAAATGTTCTAAATAAGTAATCCAAACTCCTGCTTGATATTGAGGGAGGCCTGACTGTTAAATTATTTGCTCATCTCAATTTGCATCTGTCAAACTATAAAAAAAAGCCTTTTTCAGAAAGTAAAAAAAAAAAAAGAAGTAGTTTTTAATGTGCACTCCACAGTGAAGTGTATAAAAAAGAATTTCCCCAAATGCTTGACTCAAGGAACTAAGAGTCATAGGAATGAGCTCTTTAGTCAGTATAACCCCCTGCTGTTTAGTTGACTGAATGAACTCTGTCAAATTCATGTGAGCAGAAAAGTGAAGCAGTCAATTGTGTAACATTATTTCTTGCCTTTTACCATAAAGTGTATGCATAATTCTAAATCATTTGTGTTCAGTAAGGAATAGCCAGATGTTTCTTGTTGCTAACAGAAAACAGGCAAAGACAAAGACAGCACAATGGACTGGATTGATTTGCTAAAGGCAAATAGGCTGATGATTTTTTGCAAGGGAATATTCCCTAGGTTTAGTGAATGAGGAGAAACTATGTTGATTTCCATCATCTAATCACGTGCAAGCAAAAAATACAGTTTATTGTTCCTTCACATGGTTGGGTATTCCTTGATTTGGCCATTGGGTGAATTTTCACCTCCCTCACTAAGGCCCCTTTCACACTGGGGCATTTTTCAGGCGCTACAGTGCTAAAAATAGAGCCTGTACAGCGCCTGAAAAAATCTGGCCCTTTTCACTCCAGTGTGAAAGCCGGAGGGCTTTCACACTGGAGCGGTGCGCTAGCAGGACGGTGAAAAAAGTCCTGCTAGCTGCATCTTTGGAGCGGTGAAGGAGCAGTGTATTCACCGCTCCTTAACCGCTCCTTTGCGGGTGGTTTTAACCTTTTTTCGTCCGCTAGCGGGGGTTAAAACCATCCTGCTAGAGGCCGCATACCACCGCTAAAACGATGATAAAGCGGCACTAAAAATAGCGCCGCTTTACCGCCGACGCTGCTCCCGCCCCAGTGCGAAAGGGGTTTTAGATAAGGGAAAACTCCCTTGCAAAGTGAACAGCCTAATTGCCTTTTGTAAACCCATTTGTCTGTATCATTCCTATTACAGGAAGCAAAATGTTAACATGATGGTACATTGCATTTTTCTGCAGCATCTGTAAATGACTATTATCTACCTGCCCTGCCTTAGCAGAAAATTATTTGTGGAATATTTGTTGGCAACCTGTAAGGCCTTATTCAGCTAGGCACTGGCACCCGTACTACATGCATGAGACGTGTGTGTGCATCACCCTGTGCTTCATGTAGATAACTTATGGAAGTAGATGTAGACACAACACTTTGTCTAGATTAGTGACTCACAAAGTAAAGAAGGTTGGAAAACAACATGATATCAATGGAACTAACTTTTCAGAAAAACTATGGAAGTAATAGCACAGGTATTTTTCTCTTAAAAATTTCCCTTTAAAACAACTTTGTATTACATACAAGTAAAAGGATGTTAGAGGGTTGTGACAAACCCTTTACCACAACCAGGGGTGCTTATAATGGTCAGCTCTTAATTATTTACTTAAAATATTTATTCCAAGTGGTAAAATTGCTTAAAAAGCTTAGAGCCAAAGGCTTTAATAGGCTTCAAAAAGGTGGACTTGGAGCTCAGAGCATTGCGCTCGCAGTCCACCCAGATGTATTAGAAAATTAGAAAAGCAAATTAATATTTGCTTTTCTAACACTGAACCACCTCTCTTCCAATCAGGAAGTGCAGGTTTAATATCTGTCACCTGATTGGCTGAAGGCACAGGCTCTCCAATAGGACACCTAGCGGAATGAAAGAACAGAGGGGAGGAAGGCATCCCACAGCTCTCCGCCGTCACCCACTTCCTGACCCGCCACTAAGATGGAATAAGTGCCAGGCAGACAGTGGTTGGGGGGGTCACAGTGGTGGCATTTGATGGGCACAGGTGGCGGCATATGGGCACAAGTGGCGGCATATGATGGGCACAATGGTTGCATTTGATGGGGCACAAGTGGCGGCATATGATGGCACTAGTGGCGGCATTGGACAAGCACAAATGGCTGCATATGATGGGCACAAGTGGCTGCATTTGATGGGCACGATGGCTGCAATTGATGGGCTTTTTTCAGTATTTTTCCGTTCCCCCCCCCAATTTTGGCGCACCAGCTGTCACTACTCCCATGAGACATTGCAAGACTTTGACAGCCATAAACATGATTTCCAGAGACAGAGGCATGATGGGACTTGTAGTTCCTCAACATATGGATGGCCAAAGCCTTCTAACACTACCTTCTCCACAGTTTTACAATGCTGCTCTCCATAAGTGGCTACATTGCTTCTCGTAGTGGAGTGTAGCCACCCTATGACAAGAAGTATGCTATTGCCAGGATCACCAGGTAAAAATAAAGGGGGAAAAAAAGAAAAAAAAAGAAAACTTAGTTATCACAGCTAAGGATTGGTAAATTGCAATATATTAAATGTTTATTTTAGTGATTTAGATATGCAGTAAAACTCTAAACCACCTACCTGTTTTCCATTTTGCTCTCATATATATTTTTGCTTTAACCATGCGTAATCCGATGATTGCAATGCGTTTTCCCTTTCAGCCAATGCGAAGCTTACTGCTGATAAACCTTTTTTTTTTCTGTATAGCCGCCGAAGGTGTTCTAATGTAGAAAAGCTCAGGGTTGGGCTGTATGGAAAGTTCCAAGATATGTTAATGACCCATGATTCAAGCGCAACTAAGCTGTGGTGATGAGTTCTGTTGAGCATCAAAGAATAGCGATCCATCTCAAACATAGGAAACAAAAAAGTAAATAAATCAATAACATTGTGCCGAATATCTAGCACAGATGTGTGCATGGACTGCTTAAGCAGACTTATTCGTACTGAACTTTTTTTATGCACATTTTTTTTTTCCAAATCACATTAACAAGAAGACATCTGTTTAACTTAATTATTTTTCCTGGTTCCTGTGTCATTTTTACATCTGAATAACTATAGTAATATATTTTACAGAGAATTCAGTAAAAAAGTTATATAATGAAAGCTGCTTCTAAACGGCTCATTTCCATCTGACTTGTGATAGGTTTAATGATCTGCACCGCACATAGCAAGAGAACTGCAATTATACTCACTCTACCAGTAATTTCAAAGTTGTTTCTAAACAAATCCCAGGGCACTACTTGTTTTTCAACTTAGAATGGTGTTTGTATGCCTTGGTGCAGTGCAGCTGAAATGAATAGTAATTTAATTGTGCCACATATTGATGGAGAAAGTGGTTAGTTAGCTTTGTGTACAGAATAAGTATATTCCCTATAGGCTTTGAGTACCATATTTCAAAATCAACATAGGAAAAAACTATGTCAACCTTGACATTTTCAGTAAAGTCAACAATGCAGTGTTTTTTTTTTTGTTTGTTTTTACACATGAACTAATATAACAACAAGGATCGGAAGATGTTCAGTAAAATTAGAGCTGCGGGAGCTCTGGAAAAAAAAAATGTTGATCCTACAAAATTTCACATTTTTAAAGAGAACCCGTACTGTGAGAGTTGTGCTAAAAGAGGCAAGTCGAGGACAAAATATTTGTCAGCAGTATTGCCTATAGGTTTCCTGCAGCTGATCTTTTTAATATTATTGACTTACCATGCTTTTTTTTCTACCATGTTTCTGTGTGGAGACTAGACATGTGCATTCGTTTTCGTCTGAATGCATTTTCGTCTGAATTTCAGGTATTCATGTTTTATGGGAAATATAAGAATCATCAGTCTTTTTTCTTTTATATAATAGAAAAGAAAAACCACAGAGGTGATCAAATACTACCAAAAGAAAGCTCTATTTGTGTAAAAAACAAAAATTTAAGTTTGAGTATTGCTTTGCATGACCGGGCAATTGTCATTTAACCACTTTACGACCAGCACACGACGATGTTTGTAAATTTTTTGAAGAGGGATATCTCGGTAACCATATCCATCTCTTCAGGCGCCTGTCGTGTGTATGATAATGGTGGTCTCTGCGGTATGTTCACCCCGAGATCACCGTTATCGGCGGTATGAGAGGCGCCACCCCCCCGCACCCTCCACCGCTTACCGGAGCCGACGGTAGCGGCGGAGGTGATCGGGAACTGTCTTGTCTGTGGTATGGAGATGAGTGAGGCTAAGATGGCCCCCACCCGTCTTTATACCATAGCAGGGCGTAAGCGACGTCAAAACGTCACTTCCGCCCATACCTCTTAAAGGCACATTTTTTCAATGTCATTTTTTCAAATGACAATTTTTTTTTTTTTTTTATTGCATTTAAGTCCAAATATGAGATCTCAGGACTTTTTGACCCCAGATCTCATATTTAAGAGGACCTGTCATGCTTTTTATCTATTACAAGGGATGTTTACATTCCTTGTAATAGGAATAAAAGTAATCCAAACAAAAAAAAACAGTGTAAAAAATAAATAAAATCAAGTAAAATAAATAAGAAAAAAATATTTTTTTTTAAAACACCCCATCCCGACGTGCTCGCGCGCAGAACTGAACGCATATGTGAGTAGCGCCCACATATGAAAACAGTAGTCAAACCACACATGTGAGGTATCACCGCGATCGGTAGAGAGAGAGCAATAATTCTACCCCTAGACCTCCTCTGTAATGCAAAACATGCAACCTGCAGAATTTTTTAAATGACGCTTATGGAGATTTTTGAGGGTAAAAGTTTGACGCCATTCCATATGCGGGCGCAATTTTGAAGCGTGACAGGTTGGGTATCCATTTACTTGGCGTAACATTATCTTTTGTGATATAAAAAAATTGGGCTAATTTTACTTTTTTTTCCAAAAAAAGTGCGCTTGTAAGACCACTGCGCAAATACGGTGTGAAAAAAAGTATTTCAATGACTGCCATTTTATTCTCTAGGGTGTTAGAAAAAAAAAAAAAATATATATATATATATATATATATCTATATATGATGTTTGGGGGTTCTAAGTAATTTTCTAGCAAAAATCTGTTTTAAACATGTAGACACTGAGCCTGAAAAAGAGGATTGGTCCTTAAGTGGTTAAAGTAATGCAGTGCCGCAAAGCAAAAAAATGGCTTGGTCATGAAAGAGGGCACATTTTCTAGAGGGCAAGTGGCTAAATAACAATAAGAAAAGCACAGATCCACAGAAAATATGAAGCAGCACCAGGGAGATCCTTGCACTACAAGTCCTTAAATACAGCCTCCTCTCCACCAAGAAGAATAGTGAGCAACACAAGAGTAATAGATAAGGATGATCTAAATTAATAAAGTTTTTTTTTTTTTGTTGAATATTGATATAACATTCTGTGATTGATATTTGATGTATGATTGTAGTCATACTTTGGACTCCATCTTTTTAACCACTTCAGCCCTGGAAGATTTTACCCCCTTCCTGACCAGAGCACTTTTTGCGATTCAGCACTGCATTGCTTTAACTGACTATTGCGTGGTCGTGCGACGTGGCTCTGAAACAAAATTGATGTCCTTTTTTCCCACAAAGAGAGCATTCTTTTGGTGGTATTTGATCACCTCTGTGGTTTTTATTTTTTGCGCTATAAACAAAAAAAGCGACAATTTTGAAAAAAACGCATTCGTTTTTACATTTGCTATAATAAATATCCCACAAAAATATTTAAAAAAACATGATTTTTCCTCAGTTTAGGCCAATATGTATTCTTCTACATATTTTTGGTAAAAAAAAACAAAAAAAAAACCCCGCAAAAGGCATTTATTGATTGGTTTGCGCAAAAGTTATAGAGTCTACAAAGTAGGGGATAGTTTTATAGTATTTTTATTGATATTTTTTTTTAACTGGAAATGGTGGCAATCAGCGATTTTTATCATGACTGCGACATTATGGCAGACACATTGGACAATTCTGACACATTTTTGAGACCATTTGCATTAATACAGCGATCAATGCTAAAAAATTGCATTGATTACTGTAAAAATAAATAATATATAAGTGAAAAACACTCTACTTGCGCAAATGGTGAAATCAATACAAGACAAATGAGAGCAGCATGTTTTAAATAAATGAAATGAGACGTGATAATTAATATAAATTAAACCGTGCTCCCTGTGGATAAATGCATAAGCAAGTGCAAGAAATGTAAAGTGCTATAAAATGAAATAAAGCCGTAAAAATGATCTTCAATAAATATATAATGTCCCAAATTATACACACAAATTAGTAATCAAGTGAAAAAACTATAATGAAAAAAAAAGTTCATTCAGTGTTCAGTGATTTATAATATAATCAGGGTCATGGTTAAAAATGTCTGCCACCATCAACACTTGCCACACATCCTACTCACCGAAATCCCATGACCCCCATTACAGGTAGTCATATAGGCTTAAACGACAATCCCAGGCAGAAATCTTAATGACCTCGCTCCTGGTTGCCACAAACGGGATTCGATCTATATGTGATCGATGGATGAATCAATCAGTATTCTCCAAACGAAATCCCCTGTCACCCATTACAGGTGGTTATATAGACTCAAGCAGCAATTTCAACCCGAAATCCTAGCACCCTCACCACTGATTGCCACAAACGGGGTTTGGTTACAATCACTGGATGTTTCAGTAGGTATGCTGGTATATACCATACCCTCGGCAGGAATCCAATTAGTTTTAGTAGGAAATAAAAAGAAAATGGAACTTCCGTAGTGAAGTACGTTTGTAATTTATTCCAAAAAAGTTGTTAAAAACAAGTTTAAAAAGCTTTAGGCAAAGCATAAAGTGATACATTAGCAGCTGACACAAATACGTGTATTGAGGAACGCCACCAGTTTCCTAAAGCTGCATTACAAACAGTGGAGGTAATGTGTCATGTTCAATCCACCCAACATGTTTCATTACTGTAAAAATGTCATTGGCAGTGAAGGGGTTAACCACTAGGTAGTGCTGTAGGGGTTAAGTGTGTCCTAGGGAGTGATTCTAACTGTGGGGGGGAGGGCTGTGTGTGACATGACCCTGATCAACAATCCCAATTACAGGGAGAGCTGATCAGTAACAGTGTCACGAGGCAGAACGGGGAGATGCTTGATTATAGTTACAGAGCTCCCGGCAGGCACGCACACGCACCCACAAGCTGCCTCTTAAAGGGCAATGTACAGATACGTTAATCTGCCTGTATGTGTCCTTCTGCCACAGTATATCTGTGTGAGGCGGTCGAGAAGCGGTTAATGTATAATATGTTTGTGTCTGTAAATATTTTTTTCTTTTGAGGCAATAAAATGGTTGTTAAAAAAGCAATAAAAAAAAAAAAGAAACAAGCGTGACATTGTTAAATTTCACTCCAAATCTCACTAGGTGATAAGCATTTAACCAAAATAAAGTGACTATCAACGATCACCTTGTAAAATAACTCATTCAAAATTGAAATGATCAGCAAAACATTTCTGTATAGATATAAGGAAACATGATATTCCCTCTGTTTCCTCTGTTCTCATCTGCATAAGAGCTGGGGGGCAGAGAAGCAACAGCACACTTAGCTTCCTGGTCAATGGCTGTGCAGGGGGGGACGGTGTCAAGACAAGTCTGCTCATTGGAGGAGAGTGGGCTGAGTTTCTAGCTCAGTTAGTGAACTGACCACGGTGTGTTTTTCTTAAGCCTCATACACACGATCGGACTTTGTACAAACTTTCCTGTGTATTTTTGTACAAAGGGCATTGGCCAAGATCTTGTATTGCATACACACGGCAGGAATTATTCAGCCAACTTTCACCAAATCACGTGATTTTTCTGCTCTTTTCCGCCACCTTTGGTCAACTTCTGTATTGTTGTCTGATCTTTTGCATTGGTTCTGAGCATGAGTGTTTGTACTTTGTACAAAAGTCCAATGGTTTTCTGTACACATGATCAGACTTTGCTCCATCAGACTTTTGTTGCCAGAAAGTTTGTCCATTCGCACAGCCAACAAAAGTCCGATGAAAACCCAAAAAGTTTGTCCGATGGAGCCTACACACGGTCGGATGTTGCTCCAAAACAGCTCATTTGCATGTTTGTTCTCAAAAAGTCAGATCGTGTGTGCGGGCCTTTTGTGTGGTCAATTTTTAATAGAAAAGCAGAGGGATTGGCAGGAAATCCAGCAATTTGACACAAAGGAAGCCATACAAAGAGAACAGGATACTTCTTCATACAAGTACATGGTACAGCAGGCACATATTAGGAATATGAAATGCTGAGGTAACAAACACTTTAAAAATATTCTGGCTATAAAAAAACTTTAAAATAGACCAGCCAATGATTTGTAGCAACACATTGAGCATACCCAGTATAAAATGTACTAGGCGTACTAGGCAGACTGAACATTAAAGTGATATTAACCACTTAAAGCTGTTGTATACCCATTTTTTTTTAATCTACATGCAAGCCTATAATTAGGCTTACCTGTAGGTAAAATTAATATCTCCTAAACCTGTATGGTTTAGGAGATATTCACTTTGCATGTAGCCATTGATGTCAGCAGCACATGCGCTGTGAATGCCCGACTGAAGGTCCGGCAGACGCTGCCAGACCTTGCAAGGAAGAAGACTCCCGCGCATGCGTGGAAGTGAAGTCATCGTGGCTCCGGCCACTCACAGCTCCAGAACCAGAAACCCGGAAGACATGCCGGGGGCAAAATGTCAGCTCTCCCAGCATGGACCGGGATTAGATACCGATGCTTCATTCTAAGGTAAGTATTTCATACTAGCGGTGCATACTAGCTCATTATGCCTTTGCCTTACGGGTTTTTTTTTTTTCTGCGAGTATATAACCACTTTAAGGACTGGAAGATTTGCCCCCTTAATGACCAGGCCATTTTTTGCGATGCGGCACTGCATCACTTTAAATGAAAATTGCACGGTCACACAACGCTGTACTTAAACAAAATCAATGTCTTTTTTTTTTCCACAAATAGAGCTTTCTTTTGGTGGTATTTGTTTACCTCTGCATTTTTTATGTTTTGCGCTATAAACAAAAAAGTCTGAAAATTTTGGAAAAAAAAATATTTCCTGACAGACTCCATGGCAGCCTACGTGTGGGTTTAGTCCCGCCTCCATTACCCTATAGGACGACACTCCCATAAATCTTTGCTCCCTGCCACAGGCCGTGTTCTTTTTTTGTCCTCCTCCATAGGACTTAACATGTGTCTTTTTACCCTGAAGACTTACTTTTTTTCTGCATTACGGACCGGCCGTGCGACTTGGAAGTCGCAAATTTCCAATAAGCTCTAGCTACTAGCGGAGTATGGAAAAGGGGCATATGGAAGAGGCGCTGAAGAGGTGTATGCCTAGTCACTGACAGGTGAAACCGCGTTTGAAGTCGTGAACCTTGCTACTAGCAGGTGACTGTTTGCCCCATCTTCCCCTCCTCCTCCTCTCAGAAGTCCGGCATGTGTGGGGACCTACCTCGGCTGGTGTCCGTCTACTGGAGTGGTGAGCCGTTTTCTTTCCATGGCAGCCTGTATTTGTTTCGTTTGCTTTCTTTTTGTGTGCAGTGTCCCTTCGTTTTTTCTTTCCCCATACAGCGCCGTGCATTGTATCTGGCTTGTTTGGGCGGCTGGTTTCCGTGCGTTCCAGCCGCCCAGTTACTTCCTCGTTCCACCGCTCGTTCGTTCTGCGCATGCGCGGGACCGGAGCGAGGACGAGGCTTGGTTCGCGCATGCGCGATGCGGGCTTCGCGCATGCGCACTAGCGTTTTAGTGACGAAAATCGTTACGTCATTATGGCGGCGAATTTAAAAACGGAAAACAGCTGGTAGTATCCCTGGGATGTTTGTGAAGCCTGCAGCATCATCCCTGTGCTTTGATTCTTCTGTTTCAAGGTATGTGTCTTTATGGGATCAGTTTGTTCTCTGCCTCCTTGCTGTTTTTCTGTATTTAAATTAGGCTGTTTTTTCTCCAGCCCTGATGGATCCTGTGGATGCCTCACCGCCTGCTAGTGGCCAGCCCCCTCAGAGAAGGTACTTCTTTTTGGGGTTACCTGCCGGGGGGGGGCGGGGGGAAGCAGTGGAACATTAGGGAATGTTCCACTAACACTGCTGGTTTGTTCTACAGCCCTTCTAGGTCTACTCAACGACGAAGTTCTCACCGAGGAAGTGATTCGTCTAAATCCCACCGCCGGCATTCCTCTTCCAGGTCCAGACGACATGATTCTCCTGCGAGAACCAGTCTCCGTAGCTGGGAATCTTCCCGCCCTTCAACAGCTCGCCCAAGTCTCGGAGCTGAAGGTGTATGCTGGGGGTGCAAGACGCAGGTTCCTGCTGACAAGTCCCTTTGTGATGACTGTTATATCAAAGCGACAGGTGAAAGGAGCGACTCTGACCAACAGCTAAGGTCTATGGTGGAAAGATTGGTTAAGGACAGTCTTAAGAAGTTTGAAGCCCCCCAGTTGTCTCCCATAGAGTCTCCAAGGTCTCCGGGGAGGGAGGCTCAGGCCCAGGACACTTGGGATTCCTCGTTGCCTAGCCATCCATCTGCTGTCCTTTCAGAAAGTGAATCTGAGGAGGAAGAGTCTGGTTCAGGTTTTGACTTTGCCCTGCTCCCTCCCTTGGTCAAAGCCATTAAGGAAACACTGAACTGGGAAGAGCCGGTAGTGGCCCCAGCAAAACAAAGAAAATTTTTCAAACAATTGAGGAAAGAGCGTATTAGCTTCCCCTTCCTCTCAGAACTGGGAGAAGTGATTTCAGACGAATGGAGTAAGGTAGAGAAAAAGAATTCTCTTCTTTCTAAAATTCAGAGACTTTATCCTTTCAAGGAAGAAGAGGTTAAGAATTTGGAGTCTCCCCCTCTAGTGGACGCAGCGGTAATGCGATTGGGCAGGCATGTGACCCTTCCCCTGGAAGACACAGTCTCCTTTAAGGACGCTCTGGACAGGAGAATTGATTCCGACCTAAAGCGGATCTACCTTACGGCTGGCATGGCCTGTAAGCCGGCTTTGGCCTTAGCGGCTCTGTCTAGAGCAATGGAGGTTTGGTCCAATAATGTTGATGATTCACTCAGGAATGTTTCTGAAGATCTGGCCAGGAGTTCTCCCATTCAGGAGATGAGATTGGCTTCAGCTTTCCTGGGAGAAGCCTCGATCGACATTATCCGTCTGGTGGCTCGAGTTATGCTCTCATCTGTAACTGCCAAGCGTGCCCTTTGGCTCCGTCCTTGGTTGGCCGATCCTGCCTCTAAGCAGGTTTGGTGTCGTATTCCTTTTGACGGTTCTTCCCTTTTCGGCAATAAGCTGGATAGTGCCATAACTCGAGCCACTGGGGGAAAGTCGGGGTTTCTTCCCCAGGATAGACGCCTGCAGAGTCAAAGAAGATCGTTCCCTAGGAAGCAGGTTCAAGATCGTGCTAGGGAGGCATACACTTACAGGCCTGGACGAGAATTTTCCAGATCTTGGAGGTCCAGGCAGACATCTCTCAAGAAGTCTGCGAAAAGCAGTTCAATGGGGGAGAAGGAGCCGACTAAGTCCTTTTGAGATCAAGCCCGTCCAGGCGGTCCGGGTAGGAGCACGTTTGTTCCACTTTCGGCACGTTTGGGCGGCCTTGATCCAGGATTTTTGGACCGTCAAGACGGTTTCCTCCGGACACACGTGGACGTTCAGCAGTGTACCCAAACTCAAATGTGTTCCCACATCCATTCCAAAATCAGAAGAAAAAAGACAAATTCTTTTAGCTTACATAAAATCTTTATTGGATCAAGGCGCCGCTATTCCTGTTCTAGATGTCCAGCGCGGCAGGGGAATGTATTCACCTCTTTTCCTGGTCCAGAAGAAGAACGGTACATGAAGACCCATAATAGACCTGACGCATCTAAATCGCTACATAAAAAAGGAAAAGTTCAAGATGGAAACACTTTCCACAATTCAACATTCAGTTCAGCCAGGGGACTGGCTTGTCTCAATAGACCTCAAAGACACCTATTTTCACGTCCCAGTGGCCACAGAGTTCCAACAGTTCCTTCGTTTTTCCATTGGCCAGTTCCATTTACAGTTTACTTGCCTTCCTTTCGGACTGTCAACCTCCCCTCCCACTTTCTCGAAAGTCCTTCTGGCAGTTGTAGCCTTGTTGAGAATCAGAAAGATCCGGATTCATCATTATCTAGACGATCTGCTTCTTCTCGCTCAGGACAAGGATTGTCTCTTGAGCCACAGGGATCAAGTCATTACAACCCTCAAAGAATTCGGTTGGCTCCTAAATTTAGAGAAGAGCCAGTTGGTTCCTACACAGTCTCTCGTGTTCCTCGGCGCTCTGTTCAACACGGCAAGAGGTACCATCTCTCTACCCGAGGAGAAGATTGCAGTAATACGAGACAGGATCCACCTAGCTCTCTCCTCATCTCGTCTCAGTGCTCTTCATTGCCTAAAGATCATTGGCACCATGGTGTCTACTATACCAATGGTGAAGTGGGAACAATGGAGGATGCGCCCCTTTCAGGTGGGGTTTCTCCGTCAATGGTCGGGAGAGAAGGCCCAGTCCATCGAAGTTACTCAGACCATGAGAGGTTCCCTCCTTTGGTGGCTTCGTCGGGAGAATCTACTGAATTGTCATTCTCTTCTGCCAATCAAATGGATCTCAGTGACATCAGATGCCAGCAACAAAGGCTGGGGGGCACATTGTCTGTCGGAAGTGGCCCAGGGCATTTGGGACTTTCCCTCTCGGGGAATAGTGTCGAATGTGTTGGAACTACGAGCAGCCTTCCTAGCGCTGTTGGCATTTCCGCATCTGATAGTGGGTGCATCCGTAGTCCTCAGGCTGGACAATACGACTGCGGTCGCATATGTGAGGAAGCAAGGGGGCACCAGAAGTCGGTCTTTGCTGAAGGAAGTGGATCCAATAATGCGTTGGGCCCAGAGGAATCTGTCCAACCTAACAGCAGCCTATGTACCCGGAGTCCTCAATGTCCAGGTGGACTTTCTTTCACGAGTCCACTTGGACAACAACGAGTGGACCCTTCACGAAGAAGTGTTCCAGTGGGTTCTATCCCTGGGAATGTCTCCAGAAGTGGATCTATTCGCCTCTCGTTTCAACAAGAAGCTAACAAGGTTCTATTCAAGGTTCAAGGATCCGCAGGCCTACAGGATAGATGCCCTAACAGAACAATGGCGATTCCACAAGGCATATGCCTTCCCTCCAACACCAATCATCTTCCAATTTCTGAAGAGACTCAGATGGGAAGGAGTAGAAGTATTGGCAATAATTCCGTACTGGCCCAACAGGCCCTGGTTTCCTCTCCTGTCCCTGCTCAGCTTTCGGGACCCGGTTCCTCTTCCGTCCAGGCGGGACCTTCTCTCCCAAGGGTCGGTTCTCCATCCATGTCCGGCTCAGCTCCGGTTGAAGGTCTGGTTCTTGAGAGGGGAAGGCTGGAAGCTCTAGGGTGTCCTAAGGAAGCCATCCCCACTCTCCTAAGTGCAAGGAGAAGAAGCACTAATAAAGTGTATGAACGAATCTGGGCCAAGTTCGTTTATTATATGTCCTCCAGAACCAGTTCCTATGTTTCACCCACAGTTCAAGATGTGTTGGGGTTCCTGCAATCAGGTCTAGACTTACCGTTATCAGTTAGCTCCCTTCGGGTTCAAGTTTCAGCTATTTCTGCTTTTACAGGGGTTCAGTGGGCCAGCCACGCTCTTATTCAGCAGTTTTTTAAGGGTGCTGTAAGATTGAGACCCCAAAGGAAACCCAGGTTCCCTAAATGGGATCTACCCCTAGTCTTGGACTTCTTTTCTCTGCTCAGTAAGGATCTCTCCATCCGAGAACTTACCTTGAAAACCGCGTTCCTGGTGGCGGTCACCTCAGCGAAACGAGTTTCGGAAATTCAAGCTCTGGGAGTCAAGGAGCCTTTCCTAACCTTTTTTCCGGACAGAGTGGTCCTAGTTCCAATGTTGGGGTCAAACCCTAAGGTCACTTCGGTTTTTCATGATAATCAGGAAATCTCTCTACCCTTATTCAGATCCTCGGATTCCTCAGATATTCATCCTCTTGACGTTGGACGCTCTTTAAAGCTCTACTTGGAAGCTACAGCTCCGTTCCGACAGTCGGACTTCCTGTTCGTTCTGTTCTGTGGAAGGAACAAGGGCACTAGAGCATCAGTCAGGGCAATTGCAGCATGGATAGTTCAAGCGATCCAGTGGGCATACAGAGAAAAGGGCTTGGCTCCTCCTCAGGCGGTGACGGCACATTCGACCAGAAGTCTTTCTACCTCGTGGGCAGCTTCTCGCCATGTGGTTCCTGACGTGATATGCAGGGCAACCTCATGGTCTTCCATTCACACCTTTATGTCTCATTATTGTGTTGAGCCAGCGGCTTTATCCTCAGTTGATTTTGGAGTTAAAGTTTTGTGACTTGACGGTGTCAAATAAATCTTTGTTAAGCAGCATTTCTTGCCCACCCGGGTGTGTCTTGGCGAGTTATTTCCCACACGTAGGCTGCCATGGAGTCTGTCAGGAAAACGGAAAATTTATGTCAAATACTTACAGTAATTTTCCTTTCCTGATGGACTCCATGGCAGCAGGAGTTCCCTCCCAAATGGCTGGAGTAGGATAGTTACCGAACACGGCCTGTGGCAGGGAGCAAAGATTTATGGGAGTGTCGTCCTATATGGTAATGGAGGCGGGACTAAACCCACACGTAGGCTGCCATGGAGTCCATCAGGAAAGGAAAATTACGGTAAGTATTTGACATAAATTTTCAGTTTTTTCACTTTTTGCTATAATAAATATCCCCAAAAAATGTAAAAAAAATGAATTTCTTCATCAGATTAAGGCAATATGTATTCTTCTACATATTTTTGGTAAGATAAATTGCAATAAGCGTATATTGATTGGTTTGCGCAAAAGTTATAGCGTCTATAAAATTGGGGATAGACTTATGGCATTTTTATTATTATTATTTTTTTGTAAAGTTTTTATTAAAATTTTCTTTAAACATATTACAGAATAAGTAAATGCGGGCGCAGCCGTTACATTAACCAGATTCATCATTCAAAATAGTAGAATGTAAACTGCAAGGAATCATTTAACTTTAACCTAAGGTTGAAGGACCTTTCTTTTGGTAAATTGAACGGTTGAAACTGTGATGATTGCTGTATTCATGGCTATATCTAATATGCATCTATCAGTTTTACATGGAAGTGCTGTGGAGCATCACCCTGCGAGCATAACATAGACCTAGCTTGTGAAAATATGTATTCACCCAGGGATGGCGCATCATTAGAGAAATATATGTGCTGATATATATTATCGGGGGTATCTAAGTGCACTCACTGTAAAAGGGACATAGGTGAACAAGTGAATGGATAACTCAGGAAGAGGGTGGAGGTAGTGATTTACAGGTAGTATCCGATCAGCCATACCCATCAAGATTTTTATTTTTTTTCCCTGTTTTAGGTATTCAGTTGTTTGTATTCATGTGTTGTACGGAAATGTATCCAGCATGACTAAGTGCTTGTGAATTTAGAGGGCGTATCTCTAGCTTGGTGTATTAGTTCTTCCATGTCCGTCGTTCTTTGGATTCTGTGGAACCATTCTTTGAGTTCCGGGGGCGAGGTCGAGCGCCACTTGATAGGGACGCAAAAATTTGCTGCCATTACCATGTGCATGGCTAGTGATCGGTAATATGTATGTTGTGGTATGGAGGGGAAATGCAGTAGAAACTGAGCTGGTGTGAATTCTAAATCGTGCGTGGTTATTTGACGAATAAGTCGGTGTACTTCTTTCCAGAACGGTTGAATTATGGAACACGGCCACCAGATATGAAGGAGTGTTCCAGGTTCCTGCTCACATCTCCAACATGTTGGGGAGACAGCCGGGTATATGTGGTGTAGTTTGCTGGGTGTTCTGTACCACCTAGTGAGAAGCTTAAATGCGTTTTCTTGTGTGTTAATGTTGATGGACCCTTTATGAGTGATTCTGTAGATTGTTTCCCACTCAGATTCTGAGAAATGTCGTGAAAGATCTTGTTCCCATTTGTTGGTGTTACATGCCACTTTTGGGGATTGTTCTGCAAATAACAAGGCATAAGTTTGAGATATTATGTGTCTTTGAGGCTCTGTTTTCATACACAGGTGCTCAAAGGGTGTGCATTGTCTATACCAATCTGATGGGGGTGTGGGAGCCCCAAAAAAATGCCTAAGTTGGACATAAGTCCAGAATGGCAAAGAGTGGTTGGTTGTTTTCGCTATTAGATTGGCGTAGGAGATAAGGCTGTCAAAGAATTGGTCTGCTGTTATCGTTGGGTGTGGCCATTCATCTGCAAGGAAAGTGTCGTGACAGCCCGGGGTAAAGTTTGTGTTACGTCTAAGCGGTGTTATGGGGCTTTTGTTGGACGATATATTGTATTTACGGCAAGTGCTTCGAAAAGGCCATGAGCGTGGGGTGAATCAATGGGTGTGCATTGCAGCGAGGGGGGATGTGTTCAGTTTGTAACCATTGAATTTGAGCTAGGGGGGTGGGAGAGAAAGAATGTTCCAGTTGGACCCAATTTTTGGAAGTGGAATGAACATTCCAGTCAATAATTCGGGTTAGATGGCAGGCCTGTTGGTACTTCCTAATATCCGGTAAGCCTAGGCCTCCCCTTAAGCTTTGGAAGAGAAAGTCTAGCGAAAGTCAATCTGGGTTGTCGTGAGTTCCATACAAAATGTGTAAATAGTCTTTGCAGTGATTGAAAGAAAGCAGCAGGGAGTTTGATCGGGATAGTTTGAAGTATATATAACACTCTGGGTAAGATATTCATTTTGATGATTGCCGCTCTCCCAAACCAGGAGAATAATTCGGAAGACCATTTCTTTAGGTCCTGTGTTATGGTCTGTAATAGAGGCTGGTAATTTGCTGTATAAAGATCTGGGAGGGCAGCAGTGAGTTGTATACCTAAATAGGTGATTTTGTGCTTAGTCCATTAAAAGGGAAAATTGTGTTGACATAGGTTGCAGAGCTCTGTAGGTAGAGTAATGTTCAAGGCAGTTGATTTTGAAAAATTAATTTGGAGGTTGGATATCAATTTAAATTTGTCAAGGATTTTAAGTAAGTTCGGAATGGCTGTCAGTGGTTCGGATAGGAAAAGGAGAATATCATCTGCGTATGCAGCTATTTTGTAAGTATGCTCTGATACATTTATGCCCTCAATGTTTGGGTTTTTCCTAATACATGTCAGAAGCGGTTCCAGTGTGAGGATAAAAATTAATGGCGATAGGGGTCATCCCTGGCGGGTACCGTTGGAGATGGAGAAGGCGTCCGACAGATGACCGTTGACTCGTACTCTTGCGGTTGGGTTGGAATATAGCATGAGTATAAAGTTTAGCATGCGGGTGGGAAGGCCTAAATGTTTCAATGTTTCAGTCATGTAGTCCCAGGCCACTCTATCAAACGCCTTCTCCGCATCCAGGGATAGAAGAAATCCCTGGCGTTTTTTGGAAATAAGCCAGTGTTGTAGATTGATGGCTTTGAGAGTTATCTCTCACTTCTCTGCCAGGTATGAAGCCCACCTGGTCGAGGTGTATGACGTTAGGGATTATGTGAAGGAGGCGGTTCGCAAGTATTTTGGCATACCCTTTAAGATCCATGTTAAGTAATGAGATCGGTCTGTAATTCGTTACTAGGGATGGGTCTTTGTCAGGCTTGGGGATGACTGCAATATGGGCTGTCAAAAGATCTCGTAGGGGTGTAAGGGGAGAATCACAAGCATTAAATGTGGAAACAAAAATGGGGGTCAATGTTTCCTCATATGTTTTGTAATAACTTACGGTAAGTCCATCAGGGCCTGGGCTTTTGCCCGTCTTCATCTTTTTGAGTGCTAATTCGGTTTCCTCCATGGTCAAGGGTTTATCCAGGTCTCGAGAAACGGTGTCCGAAATTGGAGTAGGACCATATTGGTTCAAGAACTCTGTGATCATCTGGTGTCTTGGCATTTTGGTATTCCCTGGGTGCAGTGTGGGTAGATTGTATAATTTGAAATAATATTGAACGAATTGGTGAGCTATGTCTGGAGTCGCGTTTAGTTTGCGACCTGTCTTATCTACTAGTGAGTGTATGGTTGCGGATGCTTTTTTGGCCTGGAAGGCTCTGGCCAATAGTTTACTGGCCTTATTGCTAAACTCGTAAAATGTCTTCTGCGACAGGACATATTTGCGTCTGATTTTTTTGCCCAATAATTCCAGCATTTGATGTCTAGCTTTAGTTAACATATCGAGAGTGTCAATTGCTCTTGCAGGTTTATGTTCTTTTTCTAGCGTGTGAATCCGGTTGGCTAGTGTATTGAAATGCTGTTGTCTTTCCTTTCTGTGTTTGGCTGCCGCTGCAATGAGAATTCCCCATATGACACTTTTGTGAGCTTCCCAATTGATAAGCGGGGATTAATCGAGGAGATTATTGTCTGAAAAGTACTGTTTGATATGTGTATGAACTTCAGTCGCAATTACAGGGTCTGAAAGAAGTGAGGGATCTAGTCTCCAAGACTGCGGTTGTGGTTGTGTGTCTGGGAGCTTCATTATTATTATTTTTTACTAGTGATGGTGGTGATCAGCGTGAAATTGCGGAGGACAGATCGAACACTTTTGACACTTTTTTGGGATCATTGACATTTATACAGCAATCAGTGCTATAAAAATGCACTGATTACTGTATAAATGTCGCTGACAAGGAAGGGGTTAACACTAATGGTGATCAAGAAATGAAATGTGTTCCCTGGGAGGCGTTTCTAACTGTGTGTGGAGGGGACTGACTGGGAGTAGAGAGAGAGATCGCTGTTCCTAATCACTAGGAACAGACGATCACTCTGTATTTCCCTGTCAGAATGGGGAAATGTTTATTTACATTGGCAGATCCCCGTTCTGGATGTTTGTGGAGCAATCGCCCACTGTAGTTGTTAAAGGGACCACCAGACAGATACAAAGATTCATAGGAATGAGCCAATCTGTGGCTGGTCGGCAAGTGGTTAAACACAAAAGCCAACATTTTTTTTATTACAACTTACACTTTCTTAGATGTGATGGCTGCATTCACTTTCTTTCCTCTATTTTCATCTGGTTATTTGGCCAATAAGTCTGTTGTTTTTCAAAAGAACAAGCTCCCCAGCTGAATGTATCTATAGATGGAGTTTGGCATCAATTTGTTAGTGTTTTTAAATCTGTTAGTAAATCTAACACTCCCTCTCCACTTACAATGTTGCTGTCCTAATGTGCCCCTTATTCTCATTTATTCAAAATGGGGACACTCTAATATAGTAAGCCCCTGAAATGGCACCGAAATGCGGGTTTGGAATTGCGCGACTTCAGTTGAACTCACACTATTTCAAACCCGTGTTCAGTGCTAACATACCCTTAGGCCGGGTTCATAACATCTAGCATACCATCAACATGGGTGCAAGGACAAGGTGCTTTGGGGTGGGGGGGGGCGCAGGGCCCCCCGCACCCAAAAGCACCCACCTCCCATGTTGAGGGCATGCGGCCTGCTATGGTTCAGGAGGGGGGCACTCGCTCACCCCACCCCCTTTCCTGACCTGCTGGGCTGTGTGCTCGTATGGATTTTGGGGAGACCCACATACTGTTTTTTCAGCGTGGGGATTCCCCTTAAAATCCATACCAGACTGAAGGGCTTGGTATGCCCTTGAAGGGGGAACCCATAACGTTCCCCTTCAAGATCCTCAGAGCATGCCAAAGTTGAGTCAGTTAAGATGGCGATCCGATTTTGATCCAACTTCAGTGATGTTCAATGGGCTGAAGTAGGATCAAAGTTGGACCAAAGTAGTGCAGGGAGCATTTTCAAAGTCGGACCAGTTAAGACAGTTCCCATCAGCAAACATTGATTTTCACACACGTGATTGCAATCACATTAGTATCGCAGGTGAACAAACTGCAATGTGCAAAAAAAAAAAAGGGGGATGTATATATATATATATATATATATATATATATATATATATATAGTGCACTAAGTGTATATTAAATAAGATAATTAATTTATCAACACCCAAAAAATTATATATATATATAAATTAGGAATAGATGTCCAAAAATAGGACCACATTCATAAATTAACACAATTCATAAATTAAGACATCCCAAAGTGTAAAAAAAAAAAAAAAAAAAAGATAAAGTGCAGATAGACCAAGCCACTGGGCTGAAATAAATTAATACATTTAAATTTACCTCAGTGCAAAAAATAAAAAAAAACCCTGCGCTAAAATAAATATTAATAAATTTATTAAATAAATTAGAAAAAGTGCAGATAGACCAAGCCACTGGGCTGCATAAATGAATACATTTAAATCAGACTCGGTACAAACAAAACAAACCAAAACCTCTGGGCTAAGTGAATTATGTGTGCAGATGAATTAAAAGGTACTTATTCAATAGAGTCCACAATAAGAAAAAGGGTAGCCAATCCTGGGTGCATTGAGTACTTCAATTTAATAGGGATATCCCTAAAACTTTCCATCAAAGGTATCCTAAATTCCAGGTGGATAGTGAATCAAAGAGATAACCCTGCTTCCTGCTATTTAAAGTGGAGGGCCACCCTGAAAAACAAAAATACATTACAATTTAGATTTTTTTTTTTTTTTTTAACTTACCAGAAATGCCTGTTGCTAGGCACATCGTCCTGATCTGCCTTTTCCTCCTCCGCGGTGATCTTCTGTCTTCTCTCCTCCGTGCGGCGTCTTCTGGGTAATGGGTCGCGCTGTGTTCTGGGAACTGTGTGTCCCAGAACACAGCGTGCCCCATTCACAAAGCGCTGCGCGACTCGCGCATGCACATTAGGAAACGGGCAGTGAAGCTGCAAGGCTCCACTGCCTGTTTCCCTTAGCTAAAAATCTGGGACCCGAGAGCTGAGGGACAGGTCAGCCTTGGGCGGCCAACATCGCGGGCGCCCTAGACAGGTAAATGCTTATTAAAAGTCAGCAGCTACAGTGTTTGCAGCTGCTGAATTTTTAATTTTTTTTTTAAAACCGGCCCTCCTCTTTAATCATAAAAAACAAAGGAGAAAGATCATTGCGCAATGTTTCTCATACTGACAAGAAGGATCAGCGAAAAAAAACACTTACATGTGTTTAAAATATACAGAGCCCTTCTCACAGAACGAATGGTCAGATCGGATCACACTGCTTGAGTCTGCAGCCACTGTGCTGTCAAGCTCTATCGTGTAGTGTCACAGGCTCCTCTCCCTCACTTGTATCATCACCGTCACGTGACTTTCTCAAAAGGAACCCTTTAAACAGGGAGTGCGCACGCATCCCTGTTCCTTTGGTGGCGGCATGTCACTGAGACACCGCTTGCCACCGAGGGGAGTGAACAGCCATTGGGCATGGCTGTTTACCACGTGATCTGCCGTGATGAAGTCACGGGCGATCACAGATGGTTCCACCCCCTCTGTGCACGGGGCATGTGCTCGATCGCAAGCGTGATGCACATTGGTGGCGGCTTGTTCCCGGGAACACTGCTCATCACCGACGCTGGTAAACAGCCATTGGCAGCTGTTTACCAATGTTATCAGCTGTGATCCTTTCACGGCCGATAACTAAATGTCAACAAACCGCGTTAACGAGACGTTACCGGGTTCTCCTCCTCACACACTGATTGTGTGTGGGGAGGAGATTACGGTGACATCTCGTTACCACTTACAGTACACACCAATCACACTGATTGCCCCCCAATAAAGAGGACCTGTCACCACCCATCATGGTATCTATCACTCACAGGCCATCTGAGTACCTTTCACAGTCCATATGAGTACCCGCGTACCTGAGTACCTGTCACAGTACACCTGAGTACCTGAGTACCTGTCACAGTCCATCAGAGTACCTGAGTACCTGTCACAGTCCTTCAGAGTACCTGAGTTCCTGTCACAGTCCATCAGAGTACCTGAGTACCTGTCACAGTCCATCAGAGTACCCGAGTACCAGTCCCAGTCCATATGAGTACCCACGTACCTGTCACAGTTCATCTGAGTACTCGAGTACCTGAGTAACTGTCAGTCCATCTGAGTACCTGAGTACCTGTCACAGTCCATATGAGTACCTGTCACAGCCCATATGACTACCTGAGTACTTGTCACAGCCCATATGAGTACCTGAGTACCTGTCACAGCCTATATGAGTACCTGAGTACCTGTCACAGCCCTTCAGAGTACCCAAATACCAGTCACCAGGCCATCAAAGTAACCGAGTACCTGTCACTAGCCCATCAGAGTACCCAACTACCTATCTGCAGCCCACCAGAGTAACCGATTACCTATTTTCAGCCCATGCCTCATAGAATATACGTAGTGGTGTTTGCTTTCCAAAATGGGGTAATTTTGTGGGTAATTCTACTGTCCTGGTGCTCAAGGACCTTCAAGTGTGATAGGTAGGAATGAAATGAGATGTGCAATTTATGCTCCTAGAACGCCTGAAGGTACTACTTCAATGTTCGGCCTCTCTATGTGGCCAAGCTGTGTAAAAGTCTCTCACATGTGGTATTTCTATACTCGGAAAGAGTAGCAGAATGTGTTTTGGGGTGTAATTTTTGCTATATACATGCTGTGCGTTAGAAATATCTTATAAATGGACAACTTTGTGTAAAAAAAAATGCGTTTAAATTTTTTTTCCACATTTTCCAAAAACTTCTGAAAAAAAATGAACCATTCAAAAGACTCATTATGCCTCATAGATTATACATTGGGGTGTTTTCTTTCCAAAATGGGGTCATTTCTTTTTGACCAAATAATATACACTAATATGGGTTATTTTTACCAAAGATATGATATATGTAACAGTATAAATTTTGGCCAAAATGTATGAAGAAAAATTACTAATTAGCTAAATTTTATGACAGAAACAAAGAAAAAGGCATTTTTTTCACAATTTTTTATTTTTATTTATAGAACAAAAAATAAAAAAAATACTAGTGATTAAATACCACCAAAATATATTTCTATTTGTATGAAAAAAAAGGACGTAAGTTTCATGGGTACAGTGTTGCATGACTGAGTAATTGTCATTCAAACTGTGAGAGCGCTGAAAGCTGAAAATTGGTCTAGATAGGAAGGGGGTGTAAGTGCCCGGTATTGAGGTGGTTAAACAAGCTGACATTAGAAGCTGATTGGTTATTGTTCACAGCTGAACCAGATTTCATGTGCGCCAATTGTATTAAATCCCCCCCTTTGTGTTACCGGTCAGATCACCAGGTGAAAACAAAAGTAAAAAAAGCCTAAAAAACTTAATACAGTTAATTCAACCACCACATCTAATGATTGGATAGCTGCAATATTACATTTTTGGGTTTGGTTTATTACCACTTTAAGAATACTCTAGGGGTGTAACTAAAAGTCACAGGGCTCTAGAATAAAATTTGATACACAAACTACTTTGGATTTTTGAAGCCTATTTCGAATTTTTGGTTTTCTAGCATTTGTCGTGCATTTAGCTAATTAAATGAAATGTGATCTGAGAGAAATATTCAGCTTGCTATTAGTAACTGCTACTTTGCCATCTAACTCAACCAGTTGTTCCAAAACAAGTCAGGAGTGCTAACTTTGTTTCAAAGTTGCTTTTTGCTTGTGCATCTTGCACCCTAGTAGTTTTTCAGGTGCTTTAGAGCTAGAAATAGCCTCTGCTAAGCGCCTGAAAACCGCCTCTCAGTCATTCAAGCGTGACTTTTTCCACTGGGGCCGTGCATTTGTGGAACATTCCGAAAAGTCCTGCAAGCAGCTTCTTTGGGGTGGTCCCAAAAGCATCCTGCCCATTGAAATGAATGGGCAGCACCTTGGAAGCACCACAACACAGGAGTTTTTAACCCCTTCTTTGGGGTTTTTAAAGCGCCCTGCAAGCGTCCGAAAAGCAAACTAAACTAAACATCGCTAAAGCACCACTAAAACGAGTGGGACTTTAGAGCTAACGCAGCCACGGCCCCAGTGTGTGAAAGGAGCCTTAAAGAGGAAAGTCTTGCAGACCCTATGTATCGATCAGATGAGCATCGATCAGATGAGTATTGATCATTTAAGGGGAATTTACATATAAAATGGTTTTGCTATGGCGCACAAATAAAAGGGAATGGAATATTTTAGTTATTTTAAATAAGGAGGCACACTTTTAGTAGAAAGCACTATGATGTTTATGTTTCTTTGAGCTAAATTGAAGAATGATTTACCTGGAGGTGAGCATTCAAATATTAATTGGTCCTAAGAAGCTGAGGAACTAGAAGAAAAGTGATATGATATTGCCTGGAAAATCCATTAGCTTTATCACTCCTTGGAGGGGAAGTCACACTATAGGTCCATAGGCCAAAATGAAAGGTGAGAGCACATGGTGATCAGTTTGGAAGCAGTAGTGACTTACATATAAAAAATGTGACACCTGCACAATCAACACAATAAAAGCAAAGAGGACTATTTTTGCTTAAACTGCGTGGAGTGTACTAACATTTAAAGACACAGTCTGTTTTATATGAAAGGGACATGTTAATTTATTAGGTTTATGTTATGTATAGAATGATGGTCAGGTTGGCTTTTCGCCACTCTGGGTGGACATCATATGACATCCTTCCTTTGTTGACACAAATGTGATCAGCTGTATTCAATCACAGCTGATATACACAGTGTTCAATACACTGTACCTAAAGACTTATTCTACCGTACAAACAATCAATAACTATACCCATATTAGTTAAACAAAAATGTGCATTTAATTAATTTTTGTTGCATTAAAGCCTGCAAAGTAGCACAATCACAATCGGTGCATTGTGAGTGCAATGAACAGGCCCATGCAGATTATGTTTTCCTCTGCTGGTCCATACTGAGGCGCAGACTCTTGGCTATAGAACTGGAAGAAGTATCAATAGATTACAAGTGCAATGACGTCACTGCACTTGTGCTCTGTTGATATCTATGGGTCTCCCTGCCGCGGGAGCAAACGATATTTGTTGTCTCTCCATTGAGGATGCAGCTGTGCAGACAGAGCCATGTAAATCCATGCAGTACTCAAAACAAAACAGGAATCTGCAGGGAGAATAACCTGGCAGAACCAGGGGCTGCAGTGTTTTAGGTCGCACCTAAATATGGATGTAACATGAAACATGGTCAGAAAGGTTGAATACAACTTTAAGATAAAGGACTATATGAGCATTGGGCTAAAATAAAAAAATAAGTTTGGCGGTGTAGCTTCCTTATCATGTGCACAAGGGTTACAATTCTTTCATAATGCACGGAACTCAAATTAATTATTGCTACCCAATAGTAAATTGATTTAACTAACATGGCAAAGATGGGAATAACCAACATTCACATTTAAAAGTTACTTATTACCTCTTGACACAATTTATTTCTCTTTGATTTTTGTGTACTCCTCTCATTAATCACTTTGTCATATAATCTTAGACCAGACTGTATTTTGTAAAGGTAAAGCTACATACAAAGTTAATGAGTCATGACTAGAAGTCATGGTCTAGAAAGAATGAACATTATACATTATGTTTGTCACTGTTATTTTTCTTTGAGGGTTAATCCTTTTTTTGCACATGTACATACATACATTTTATATATATGTTTGTATATTTTCAAGGATTTTAATAGTGAAGTAAGGGCACTTTCACACTGGGACAGGGAGGGCGTTAGCGGTAAAGCACCGCTAATATTAGCGGCACTTTACCGCTGTAATAGCTGCGCTTTTCAGCCACTAGCGGGGTGCTTTTAACCCCTGATAGCAGCTGAAAAGAGTTAAAACACCCGTAAAGTGCTGCTGCCCGAATTGCCTGCAAGGCGTTTCAGCAGTGGCATTTTGCGGGTGCTTTTAACCCTTTTTCGGAAGCTAGCCGGGGTTAAAAGTGCCCCGCTTGCGGCTAAAAAGCGTTGCTATTACATCGGTAAAGCGCCACTAAAATTAGTGAAAGCATTCAGGCTCTCACACTGGGGCTGCAGTCGGGGCATTTTTCAGGCACTTTACAGGTGCTATTTTTGCCCAAAAGCCCCTGAAAAATGTCCCAGTGTGAAAGGGGTCTAAATGTCATGTTTGCACTGCACCTGTCTCTAATTAGCATTACTCACAAAGTTTCTGCAAATAAAATTGAACTAAGCACCAAGCTAAACGGCAATTATTAATATTCAAGTGCTGCAGCCCCTACTTATAAAGATGAGCCAAATCAGAATGTTTGCATGCAGAGCTGTCTGTTTTGGAAAGATTTACACAATTTAGGGAGGCAATCAGAATTTAAAGGGTCCTTGTTGCACAAAGGAAATTGAAGTGGATATGTTCAGACAAATAGAAAATTTGATTATTCTTGATTTGTGAACCATTTTGAACATCACTATAAATAAGCATTATGAAAACTTCCGCTTTAATAACTACTGAATGTATAATGTAGAAGGTTGAAAAAATTTTACGCACTAAGGGCTTTTTTTTCATTTATAATTTTTTATTTCGCTCTATATCAAAGCATGTAGTACAGTACAATAAGAACAAAAAAAAAAAAAACAACAGTGTGCCAAACATGAGAGACCAGAATCCTTTATAAAGCATTAACAGTAATAACAATGAAATATGTTGACGCACATTTGGAACCGTGTCATATAAATCTGTTATCATTAGGAATCCGATTAATTGGAAAATGTTAGTTCTACACAAGGCCCCTAGAATATACAATGCAAGAATATGTAATACTAGTGTGCAAACAGGGGTCCGACCCATGCAGGCTTAAGCCATAAGAGAGTGGTTTCTTTTTCTTTTCGATAAAACCTAAGTTAGAACATAGATGGGGATCAGGGAGGAATGAGTGAGAAAAAAGGAAAAGGAAGAGGAAAAGCAAGGGATTGGTGCAGGGGCTGATGCTCGCCCAATAAGCCAAATGATACAGAGCAATCACTACTGGGCCTGAGCCTGTACAAATCAAGGGGACAGGTACGAAGCGTAATCTTGTGAACACTGAAAGTTGTGCCAATAATACTACATTTCGATACACAAACAAATTTCAGAAAGTACTCCTGAACCTAGCGCTCAAAATGGAAAAACAGTTTTTATGCACTCACAGCCGCTATTCTAAAATTCACTGTCAATACTAAAGTATGCTCTAATCTAAAAATCACAAGCATTAACAGTGCTTTATACAGATAAAAGACATTAAAAAAATGCTATCATCTCATATAGTGCAAGAAAAAATAGAAAAAGTGAACTCTCATATAATAATATTTAGAAGCAAATCCGTCCACTAAAATGTCCAGCAATCCACTATACATCAGTGTATATATAGAGAATGGTATAATTAACCCATCCACCAATAGAAAGTTCCATAGGATAGACTGTCACAAACACCAGTAGCTGCTGTGGTTAGCTTCTGATGAAAGCAGGATCAAAATTCCTGAGCCTTTAGCTGTTATTCCTTCAGCAATCCACCAAGCTCACCCCTTTATGTGTGTGCTACCCAAGGTAAGTATAAACTGAGCCTCTCACAACATCCACAACATAGGGCTGCAGTGTTTCTTAATGGGAGCTTGCAATTTCCTTGGAAGGACCGGTGTGATTCAATAAATAAAACATATAAAAATACAAGGGGATATCCTTCATAGGGTAATACTGTTTATTAAGTTAAAAACACTCCCCCCTCGTACAAAATATGCTTACTCGAACAATAGCATTAATCCAGCTTGTCACATATTAGGCATCTAGCTCACCGCCGAGTGTGGCTTCTTGTATCATGTATGCAGTCTCTGACCATCTCCTGTAGTATGTCTGCAGTCTCTGACCACCTCCTGTAGTATGTCTGCAGTCTCTGACCATCTCCTGTAGTATGTCTGCAGACTCTGACCATCTCCTGTAGTATGTCTGCAGTCTCTGACCATCTCCTGTAGTATGTCTGCAGTCTCTGACCATCTCCTGTAGTATGTCTGCAGTAGGGATGAGCTTCGAGTTCGAGTTGAACTCATGTTCGACTCGAACATTGCCTGTTCGCCTGTTCGTCAAACAGTGAACAATTTGGGGTGTTCACGGCAAATTCGAAAAGCCGCGGAAACACCCTGTACAACTCTATGGGAGAAATTTACGTGCTAATTTTAAAGGCTAATATGCAAGTTACTGTCCTAAAAAGTGTTTGGGGATCTGGGTCCTGCCCCAGGGAACATGTATCAATGCAAAAAAAAGTTTTAAAAACTGACGTTTTTTCAGGAGCAGTGATTTTAATAATGGTTAAAGTGAAACAATAAAAGTATAATATTTCTTTAAATTCGTACCTGGGGGGTGTCTATAGTATGCCTGTAAAGGGGCACATGTTTTAATCGCGGCTATAATGAATTGTCGGCTCCCATAATACAGAGAACACTAATTGAAAGTCATTGAAAAAAAAAAAAGCGTGGGGTTCCCCCAAATTCAATTACCAGGCCCTTCAGGTCTGGTATGGATATTAAGGGGAACCCCGCGTCAAATTTAAAAAAAAAATTACGCGGGGTTCCCCCTAAAAATCCATACCAGACCCTTTATCTGAGCACGCAGAGTGCCCCCCGAACCATACCAGGCCACATGCCCTCAATATTGGGAGGATGCTTTGGGGTCCCCCCAAAGCACCATGTCCCCATGTTGATGAGGACAAGGGCCTCATCCCCACAACCCTGGCCGGTGGTTGTGGGGGTCTGCGGGCGGGGGGCTTATCAGAATCTGGAAGCCCCCTTTAACAAGGGGACTCCCAGATCCCGCCCCCCGTTTGAAATGGTAAGGGGGTACAAAAGTACCCCTACCATTTCACAAAGAAAGCGTAAAAATAGTTAAATAAGACAAACATACTTTTGAAAAAGTCCTTTATTAAAAATAAATAAAATTAAAAAAGATTCCAGCAGTGGTAATCCACTATTGCTATCCAGCGACGGATGACCATATCTCCGGGGTCCAGTGATGGCTGATCTGATCCAGCGACGAGTGATCTCTCCCTCCAGTCCAGAGCAGCGCAGTCCATCCATCCTTCCTCTGTCTTCACTGGCGGAAACACTGCAGGATCCTGGCAGCCTGACATTTCTTATATGAGGAGGGCGGGGCCACCCATCACCTGACCCTGCCCCCTCTGACGCTAGTCAGAGGGGGCGGGTTTCCCAACTGTAGTATGTCTGCAGTCTCTGACCATCTCCTGTAGTATGTCTGCAGTCTCTGATCATCTCCTGTAGTATGTCTGCAGTCTCTGACCCTCTCCTGTATCATGTCTGCAGTCTCTGACCCTCTCCTGTATCATGTCTGCAGTCTCTGACCATCTCCTGTATCATGTATGCAGTCTCTGACCATCTGCTGTATCATGTCTGCAGTCTCTGACCATCTCCTGTATCATGTGCGCACACTCTCTGACCATCTCTTGTATCATGTATGATGTCTCTGACCATCTCCCGTATCATGTCTGCAGTCTCTGACCATCTCCTGTGTCATGTCTGCAATCTCTGACCATCTCCTGTGTCATGTCTGCAGTCTCTGACCATCTCCTGTATCATGTCTGCAGTCTCTGACCATATCCTGTATCATGTCCTCACGCTCTCTGACCATCTCCTGTAGTATGTCTGCAGTCTCTAACTATCTCTTGTATCAGGGATGCAGTCTCTGACCATTTCTTGTACCATGTCTGCAGTCTCTGTCTCTTGTATTGTGGTCAGTAACAGCGTAGCAAGGCCAGTCTGAGGGGTAATTGCTGATGTAGGAGGGATTGAATACAGTAAGGTAAGGGGGCACTGATATAAAGGTTCCCCCGTTATATCAGTAAGCTCCCCTCCCTTTACCTTAATGCATTCACTCTACGGATGGTGCTCTATGGTGACCAGGGTCCTCCCCACATTGGAGTTTCCATTTTAAATGCAAGTTGGAACTCTGTGGACAATGACATAAAGGGGAACTCTGATATAAGGTGATCTTGTTACCAGAGCCCCTCCTTACATCAGAGGTCCCCCTTACACCAAAGTCTGCAACATTCCTCCTTTCATCAAGTTTCCCCTTGCACTGTAAGGGGGGAACTCTGATGTAAGGGGGAACTCTGTGTTGGGTTATATTAACCTGACCTTCATGTAAATGGAGAAATATGGTTTTGACTCTCGTTATACCTTAAACATATTGCTAGTAGCAGCTGCATAAATGTTATATATTTGTGTGCGTGTATATACTATATATGTAGTGTATATATATATATATATATATATATATATATATATATATATATATATATATATATATATATATATATATATATATATACATATTTGATTAAAGAAGAATTAGTTAGAGAAAGTTCTAGAAACTGTAAATTTATAGTTCATAGGATTTAAAGCGGAGGTCCACCCTAAAATGGACCTCCGCTCATCTGATCCCTCCCCCCCTCCGGCGCCACAATCGGCACCTTTCAGGGGGGAGGGGGGTGCAGTTACCTGGATAATCCAGGTAACTGCACCCACTTCCGGGCTAGCTGTCTGCGGAACGAGCGTAGGTTACGCCCCCGTTCCGCAATGCCCCGCCCCCTTCAGCAAGTGCCCCGCTGCCTGCTGGGAAACACACAGCTCCCAGAGGCAGCGGGGACCGTCCGGATTGCGCCGCGCGGCTCGCGCATGCGCAGTAGGGAACCGGGAAATGAAGCCGAAAGGCTCCATTTCCTGATTCCCATACCCAAGATGGCGGCGGGACCCGGCAGCCGAGCGAGCGATCGGCTTCGGGTGCCGACATCGTGGGCGCGCTGGACAGGTAAGTGTCACTATTTAAAAGTCAGCAGCTGCAGTATTTGTAGCTGCTGGCTTTTAAAAAAAAAAAAAAAAAACGCGGAGTCCCGGTGGACTCCCGCTTTAAGGCTCTTTATATATGCAATTTATACTGTTAATTTTTATAACTTGAATTCCTTTTCCCATTATGGGAGTTAGTGGGTCCTCGTGTCTAAGGTTTGCCTAAGGCCTCACAAAGCCTAGAGCCACCTCTGAGGACTGCATGAACTAACTGAAATGGTAGTGCAGAGTGTGATGGTTGTCAGCAGTGTGCAGTATACATACGCTTGCTGACTTTTTGAGTGTAGATTATTATCCAATTATGGAGAGTTGAGTGTTCTCATAAATTCAATAATTTATTATTCCAGATGGCTTAGTAATGGCTTTGCTTAAGGCTTTTTAACTAAACAATATTTGCATGCACATTCTTCTAATTTGTTCTCCAACTGTACAGTATTGATCTTGCTATAGATGAATTTAAAAACTGTAGCATTTGACTGCATTTACTGGCACTTGCCTTCATCTTTACAGAAGTCTTTTGGCTTTCTGGGGAAGGGGGCTATGAAAAGGACCAGAAAGAACTCTTGCAGTGCATCACATGCTCTTTGATTGTGGACTTAAAAGAACATATGCAGAATTAAGTATAAAACCAATGCTTGGCCATCTGAAAACAGTGCACCGGCTACACGTGTAACATTAGTCTTAAAAAAAAGTTTAAGCTACATTTCCCATTGAAGAATAATAAAAATCTAGACAATGACCATTGTTGCTAAATGTTTCTCGATTGGCTCAACATGTGGGCATGCTATGATGTTCAGTGTGTTTTAGAAGTTCAACAAATGATACAACACATATTCAATAGGCAATAATTAATTTACTTTCCTAAATTGCATTAACAGTCATGATATTTCATTTTTAGGTTGATAGATGATCATTTTAAAAATCCACTAGTTTCTTATATTTTTAGTTTCCAGTATTAACATTTTTCCACAGCTTTTCTCTTTCTTTGCCCCTTCCCAAATGTCCATAGCGGATTTTATCAACTCTCACCTGGTTTTCCTAGTTACTAAGTGGAAATTCTCACTTAGTAACCAGGGAGCTGTGATCAGTGTCAGTGTCACTAGGCAGAATGGGGAAATGCTTGTTTACATCAGCGTTTCCCCATTCTTTCTCCCCGTGAGATGATCGTGGGTAAGCCTGCAGACAATCGAGTCCGTGGGACCCACGATTACACTCACGGATCTCATGGCACACGCGTGCTGCAAGCCGCTTCTTAAAGGGTACAAGTAAGTTAATATGCCTGTACGTGCCCTTCTGTCAACGTATATCAGCGTGAACCAGTCGGCAATCCGTTAAACCCTCAGGTTTTAAGCACTCTCGGCAGCTGATTTACTCACTTATTGAATATACTGCTTCTTTATAATTGAATCCTTGCCTATCTTCCTGTTTAAGATGATGCCATGATCACTGGCCCGGGTTTCCTGTTTTAGGGTGGCTCCTTTCTCTTGCAGCATCCTATGAAGCCACGATTGCAAGCAGGAACTAGGTTTGTGTTCATTAATAGAAACACATGGCCCCATAGCCTAGGATGGCAAGCTCTCCCCTGCTCCTCTCCTCTCCTTCCCTCTCCTTTTTCCAAGCTAATAGACTAGCTTGTGAATGCACTGTCAACTGTTAACTCTTTCTTGGTAAGACTGAAAATTCCAGGAGCAGCATTAAGAGAGCTAACAGTAGCTGGATAGAAAATTGTAAACTGCAAGGGCTGGGGTATACATTTTAACAAATATTTTACCTGGAATTGTTTATTTTATTGTGCTAAATGTGTTAAGTAAAATGCAGAAAGTTAAATACTACTTTTAGGTATACAGAGTGAAGTAATTCTTAAACACGGTTATGTTGCTTCCTTAAAGAGATTGGTCACTTGCAAATGAAACAGTAAAACAGTGGCTTATAGGGCATCTGTATCCTGTAATGTACTGCGAGAAAAATATTTTTCTTAATCATTCATGAACACAGGGTTTTTGAGACACTGGGATATCCAAAAGTAGGGAGGTGGGCAACACAGACAAATAAATGCTAACAGGCACATAAGTAACAGGTTAACAGATGGGGCTCAACAGAGCTTACAGCTGCTAGAGGAACCTGACAACTGAAGCTGGCTTCAGATGATGCCTGAATATAGACCTGGTAATATGAACATGTAAACAGAAGCTTGGGTAGCAGCCCTGGAAGTCTGAGAAGGAGATGCCTGATAATGAAAAGCTTATGCATCACTAACTGATCTAGTTTAGTGCACTTTGACAGGTAAGAGTGAAACCCTGTCCATATGAGCCATATGTTATGATCAGGGGTCAGGCTCAGAGACCAGTAGCTATAGCAGTAGAGAAGTTTACACTGACCGGCAGGATAAGTTAACAAGCAGGTCACCCTGATGGATGATGCAGGCTCATCCAAGGAGCAGGGTCTAAGCACTAGTCGGTCATCACCAGTGCTCCTGATGATGGAGATGGGTTTTGCTGAATGCTAGTGTCAGGTCACGGTCTTCAGGGTTGCCTCACTAGGAGGTGAGCAAGCCAGGGCCCAGGGGCAGATGTAGCAGAAAGAGATCAGGCAGTAAATAAGCCAATGGTTGGTAACAGATGGCTGGTATATGGCCAGGTATGTTTGGCTCATCCCTACATCCCTATTGACATTACAGACCATTCCTGATTCTTCCTTGCAATGTAGCTATGCCAAGGATCAGCCAACAGAGAGGGCTGCAAAAATAACCCCCCTCCCCAAACATTCATTTCTTCTGGGAAAGTGACAATGGGTCCTGAAAGTGACATGTTACACATTGTTTTCAGTTCAGTAACATGAAGGAGAGAACAGCAAATGGACATGTGATGGTCTCCCTCACCTCTGGCTGACAGCACCTGTCATGCTAGTCCTGGGTGCACATGGAACCTGGGAAACAGGGCAGGTGTGTGTATGGAGGGGAGACAGCCATTACCACAGAATGTGGAAGTGATTTGGCAGCTGCAGAGCCTCCGGATCACTTCCATCTTACAGTCAGCTTGTCAGATTTACACACACTCCCAGAGGCTGCAGCTCTCTGTAGTGTGAATAAAACCCCACACTGCCACCAGCGTACTACATACTTCAGTGGCAGTAAAAGAGTTAATGAATGATTAATAAATCCTGTTTTTTTTTTTTTCCTTTTTTTCTTTATCTTGCACATGGTTGGAAATTCTTTGCAAAATGAGTGTTTAGATAATAAATAAAAGTTCACCTTGCAAAGTGAAAATTCACATTGAAAGTGAACATGCTCTAGTAAATCAATTCTAATGCGGAGAGCCCAGTGAAGAAGAATAATGGTATAAATTGGTTTTGTAATTGCTATAGTAATTGCATGAAACAGGTAATTCTGGTGGCCATATTTTGTCCCTAGAGTTCCTGGAAAAATTACAATTTCAGCATGTGGTTTATAAACCAGGAGCCACACAAAACCGAAATATAAGATTTGTGTCAGGGGAAAGAGTATATTTAATTAACAGGTCTTGCCCGTTTTGTATGCAACAAACAATTGCTTGTCCATAACCACCAATTAGAAAAATTCCCATGTGAAATTGTAAACTTCCTACCCCAATCATGCTCATTAACAATTTGCACGTATTCACTGGATCATGCTTTACTGCCCCTGTACTTTTCTTAAAAACCCAGTGGAAATTCAGTAAGTATCTGCCAAAAATGGTTTTAATCCCCAGGTGGTTTCTTGATTTATTTCTTACCATACTCTCATTAACTTTGTGACAGAGACTGAACACTTCTGGCAAAATACATTGATGGAATAGAAGTCTTCGCTTTTGCTGTTAACTCTTGAAGACACATCTCAGTGACAGATGAATCCCAAGGGCATAAATGAAAGTAGCCAAAGCCTTGTAAGTTACTGATATAACTTCATAATAGAATCTATCCATGCTGTATTTAACTATGTACTTCAACCATTACAGCAAAAATGTGATATTGTACATGACGGGAAAGACTGCATTTATTATCATATCTGATCAGTGGAAACATTTATATTAATAGAAATCATAAAATCAAATTCAATGGGGCTGATGTACTTTAGACAAATTGTCTGTTCATTTTGCAAAGGACTTTACACTCTGTAAAGTATACCCAATCATAGTATGATTGGATGAAGCAAGAGTTTCAACAGAGTTTCAACTCATTCACAATGCTTTGTAGAAAATTCCCTTGCAAAGTGCAACTTTTATGAACAGTTTGTTTGCCTTTAGTAAATCAACCTAATTGAATACCATGCTAATCTGCAAAGAACATAACTAACCTGTGTTCTGTCATACTGAAATATGCAACAGCTCAAGTCAAAGGTTAATTTGTATGTTTGCATGCAACATTATTGAGGAAAATGTTATACTTACCTAACGGTAATTTTCCTTTCCTGATGCAAGCATTACAGCATATACGTATGGGTAGGCTCCACCCCCTGCCCTGTCTCAGGACTGGTTATACTATAAGAGTAGGTCTCCTCCCTGCCTGCAGCATTCTTGTAATTTAGTATCACTGCGAAGCCTCTCTTTCATTTTTTTGTTTCGGGAGGGACTTATATGCTGTCATGCTTGCATCAGGAAAGGATATACGTATGGGTTGCACCAACTCACCAGACAATGAGGGTGGGTACTGCTGAAGTGTGTAATAAGTTAAGGATTAGATCTATCCCCACTAATGAATGAGATGTATTGTAGTTAAGGCTGCTGGGTCCACAAGAATGGACCCCCGGGGTGTTGAATGTAGACCAGGTCGTAGTTTCAATATTAACTCTGGAGGGACTCCTTTGGAGTTCTGCCCATGGATGCACAGTTTGTAAGACCGGTCTCTGTCCTTATCTGATAGATTTGTCCTAGCCATCTAAGCCTTTTGACTGACTTGATACGCACCCCTGCGATTGTCTTTGTTGGACAGTGCTTGTCTGCTGATGTTGTTAGACCTAACGAGCCTATCGTTTTTCTCCTTGAAGAAGGGCTAATTCTATGTCTCTCTTCAACCTTGAATCTATTTTAAATTTTTGTGGTACTTTAAACACTTTAGTTTGGATATGCCAGAAGGATGATGTTCCGGGCCCAGTTGCAAAGATGCCAACCTTTGTATAGTGTTGGGGAAGAGACTAGAGCCATTTGCCTGAAAATTTCAGCATCAAGGTAGTTTATGGCTTGACACATTGATTTCTGAGATCCTTCAAGACGTATTTGCCATACAGAATACTTATTCTGTGTTACTGGCCATATTAAGGATGTCTTATCCCTCTGAATGGAGAGTGAGACAATGTGTCCCACACTATTTGGAAGACCCCATGGGGGAAAGAATAACCTGCCCAGGTCTTTCGGAATTGGTTGCCAAGATATGCAACCATTACTGGATCCCAGAGAGTGAGGACATGACTGAGTTTCATGTATCCTTTAATGCTGTCTCTAGACTTACTTGTATACAATTCAATCCTTACAGCAAGGAACAGAGAATTACATCCTTTAAATTCTGTAGTTTTTTTTTGTATCTAATGTACGTGAAGTCTGGAGTAGGCGCTCTGACCGTCATATGATTTCAAACACTAAAGGTGAGACCTCCACTTCTTGGTCTCCAGCATATAGGTATAACTTGTATGGATTTGGAAGATTGCCACACTGTGTGAGGTGTTGGATCTCCGGAAGGAGATGAGGATGAGACTGTATATTGTGGCCTGCATTATTGTTATCACCACCGAATGGCTGCGAATCCAGATAAGGATCCTGGAGAATATTAGGTTTGTTCAATATACATATTGGCTAATCTGCAGACCCAGCTGGCTGTCAGTTTTCCTGCTTCCACCTCTGGGAACTGTCAGACCAATATCTTGATAGCCTTACTTGTTGGTTTGAAGACTATCCCTTGTCATCCAGTGGCCTTTGTACCTTACGCCATCTGGCAGTAAGTTCTAGAAACGCTATCCAACGGGCTGGGAGACCTGACTGGGAGATACCGCTGACAGAAGTTGACTAGTTCTGCATTCATTCTTGACAGCGAAGATAGGCCTTTCCCATTTTGCTGAGTCTTTGCAGCAAAGTTGAGGCTCTTTTTGTTGCTTTTCGGAAAGACTTCGGTCTGCGACCACTGCAACTCTGACTTTTGGACAACTTGTCCTCCATCGGCATGAATACCCGACGAGTAACAACTTATGATGATTGGTATGCCTAATAGCTGATATGCTGAAAGATTAGTTAGCTTAGCTACCTCTCCAAGAGGGGACTTGTCTCCTCTGTGGAGTCACTGTTCCTGGTGCAGGAAGTAAGTCTTTCCTTACTACAAAATCTGTTAATACAGTTGTTAACCTTCCCTTGAGCCCTTCGGACCACATGGGTTACTACAGACTACTTTACCCCTCTTGCGACTGTGGGATGCAACCAATGGGAAAGAGCTATTTGTTCAAGTGAGATGCTTATACTGTTGCTCTCTCTGATGGTAACTTTATTGTATTTTTTCAAAGATTCAGAACTGCTTCCCAGTAGGTCATTGTTGTAATGAGACTAGTTGGTTTCTAGATGATGGCACCTTAATCAGAGTCTGTACTAGGATTCTTTTCCCAGAACCTGAGGAAGATGTTATTACGAAATGCGTAGGAGCATGCCCATGCATCTGTCCTGTGTACCACAATAAAAATTATTGGTGTCGCACTGATCTATAACTAAATTATTCATCTGGGAAGTATATTTATATCTCCCACCTACCACATACACAGAGTAAAAGGTAGGATGTTGTGCAGAAAAAATTAAATTAATAAAATTAAAAATAAAAATAAAAATCCAATGCTTAATAAACCGACTGTGTGGCTAAAATTAGACAAATAATTGCATACATATGCTGTAAACAGCCAAACGTATCCATAAAGTGCAAAGTGACCCAATATTTATCAAATAAAGGAATAAATATGTTGTAAACAATAGTGCTTCTATCAACATCCATAAAGTGCAGAGTGTCCCAAAAAAAAAAAAAAAAGTGTATCTACTTTGAGCAAATATGCAAACGCACTGCAAAGGCAGCCAAAAAAATGAAAATAAAAATCAATCCAAAATATGCAAGTGAATATCAGTTCACATTTCAATACTCAAATCTAAAAGTATAAATAAGTGTTCAGTTCATAAATGGTGCAAAACAAGCTTCTTTAAGTGCAAGTGCCTTACTGTGCAAACTGTGCAATCTCCAGAAAGTGACAGCATCCAGGTGTTTTATCACTCCGTGAACACACACGTTGGTAGGCAATGGCCCCTTACCTTGCGGTAAGGAGATAACCGCATGTAAATATAAGCCCACTGGATCTTTTCAAACTCTTCTCCCCAAATCCATAAATACTACTTCTCCTTTAATGTCTTTGTCTTAAACCAGTAGTCATCAACATTGTCCTCAGGGCCCACTAACAGGTGAGGTTTGAAAGATAACTGAAATACATTACAGGCGATGACCTGTGTACCAGCCTCAGCGTGAGTCATCCCGGACTTCACTGATTCCAATTAACATCTTCGGAAGCCATGAGATTTGACAGAGTACCGGCTTGGTACTTATGTACATATTTCAATGCTGAGTGATATGTTTTACCATGTAAACATAATTTTATCGTGTGTGGAGTTAGCTCTGAATAAAATGGTATTAAACTATGAGATTCTCCCTTCTTGTTTTTGCATGGCCACTGTGGTGAGCAAATTTGAAATCATAATTGTGGTCCATTTAAGAACCAGACCTGAAGGGCCTGGTAATTGAATTAAGGGGAACCCCACGCTTTTTTTTTTTATCAATGAATGAATTGTCGGCTCCCGTAATACAGAGAACATGCATTGAGTGTTCTCTGTATTACGGAGCCGACAATTCATTATAGCCGCGAGTGATTTTAAAAGACTTTTTTTCCTGCAGAAATGACACTTTGTGCAGGGACAGTTCTAAGCACGGGAAACATGCGCCCCTTCACAGGCATACTATAGACACGGTACGAAATGTAAAGAAATAATACACTTTTATTGTTTCACTTTAATCATTATTAAAATCACTGCTCCTGAAAAAACTGCAGTTTTTAAAACTTTTTTTGCATTGATCCATGTCCCCTGGGGCAGGACCCAGGTCCCCAAACACTTTTTAGGACAGTAACTTGCATATTAGCCTTTAAAATTAGCACTTTAGATTTCTCCCATAGACTTGTACAGGGTGTTCCGGCTTTTCGAATTTGATTGTCTCTGCTTTAGAATGCAAAAGACCTACTGTAGCTTTGGGGATTGCTCAAGGGTCTTGACTAAAGTTGTACTTTTTGTTTGGGAAAACTCAAAATTTGTCCTGAACATTGCAGATTTGGTTAAGAAAAGCTAGAACGGAACCTTTGCATTTAATTTGGAGCTAAAAGCTGCACAGTGTGCAAAATTATATGTGAATAGCAGTGATTATGCACATATAATTATGTACATGACTCTTTAAGGGCAGTGGGGTTCTATTTACACTATTACATTTTATAACTGTTCAGCCAACAAATTGAGAAAGACTTGCTCAAGCAACACTACTTCTGGCACAGTCCTGAAAAGATTTTTAGCTTTCCAGCCACTACTCAAGTGTGGGTGACCAAAGAGTCAAAAAGATGTGGGCTCTTTTAGCTGGTCCTTGCTTGGCCTTGGGAGAACGGATCTCAAAAAGTACCCTTCAAAACCTTTCTGTACTCCCCTCCTGGGTAGTATTATTTTACCACTTTATTCCTTGCTTATATCTTTGTTCTGGATGAGTAGACCTTTGCTTTTAAAGTCTTCCCTATTGGGCAGGAGGCTCCTGTTTTTGCCAAACAGCATTCCCATGAAAGAAAATCTTGCACCAGACCTGCTTCCACGTTAGGTCTGCCACCCATGGTTTAAACCACATGTACCTTTTTCCCATGACAGTGTGAACAATTGTTCAGTGGGTATAGCTTTACCAAGCTGTTCTGGAGGGCTGGCTTCTTATCTGTCTCCATTCTTTCATAATCCACTTGCTCCTTTAGAGGAAATGTCACTTCAAGTCATTCCTAATAAGGAGCGTATTTGAGTGACTCTTTGCATCCCTCTTCTTGCTTTTTCCAACAAATAACATGCTTGACTGCTATCATAAATGGCTCTGTGAGGGTAAAGTTGAAGTCTGATTGTAATACACAAGTTTGCATCTTTCCTCACCATCATAGAGTTCCCCCTCTCTACAAAATTATGGTGGTCTCCTCAAAGGGGAGGGCGCATAGGGGATGAGGTTTGGGGTTTCACTAGGTTGCTTGGCAAGGGAGGGCTCCACGTGTAATGGGCATGAATAGAATTCTGTCAGGGACCATCACATGACTTGGCATAAAACAGAGACTTCCCTCTTTCCTTCTGACACTCTTGTCCCTGGGTACCTTTGTCAGACACTTTTGACATATTCTCTTGTGGTGTAGCTCCCTTTAATGAGACCTGAAATGTTTGTAGTCATGGGATCTATGTGATCTAGAGAAGGACTTCATGTGCTGAGCTGAAACTTTTGCTCCTTTCCTACGGTGAGCTTTTGGCACCTAAATATTCCAGTAAAATACAGAAAACCAAGTTATTGAAGGAGTGCACTCTTTTGACATTAGCTAGATACATGGAAGGTGATTATATATATATGAACCATACAGATCTTTGTATCGGGTAGGACAGCTGCAACAAAATTATGCTATTATTAGTATCATGTTAGTTCAAATAAGATGGTAAGTGTCTTTCTACACACTGGCAGTGAATTGTTGGAGGATATCTTATAACTATGCACCGGTCCTGTGAGTTGAAAGTGGGGCCACTGACACATGTATGCTGTCATATTGGCAGGAAAGAAAATATATCTTCAGCAGCTTTTGACTCTTATTACCACTGAAATATTGATGCTGAATACAAGCAGTTCAGCACAGAATGTAATTAACAGAACACACCAGACTGCTTTAACCCTTGTAACATACTGTATATAAATGATATCCAGATGATTTATTTTTGCTTAAAAAAGTAAAAATCTGTATTTGCTGGCTGCAAGTGCCCCTCTTCATAACCTGTGTTTAAAGTACCCAGTCTGCATTTGCATGCAAGTTTTCTTTGGATCACTTTGGATATAAAACAGAAAAGATGTCCACATAGTGTAAAACCACAAAAGGAGCTTTTATTTGTGCAAAGAGATTTTTGCTTTCAGTAGTTTTTATTGAGATATCAAGAAATGAATAAAAAAAATGACAGTTAATATGTGCAACAATGGACGATATAGTACCAGGTATAACATATAAAACCGTAAAGATAGAGACTTATACAGTACCTAGAGTATGTCAAATCCAGTAAGGTCGATTCCTGTAAGAGGGGCTACTCCTCCACCCCAGCACCCCTCAAGGGAACTTGCTGTGCCGGGAAGGAGAGGCCTCCCCCTCGAAATCTAACGTCCAGTACTATGGTATATGGTGTAACAAAAGTGAAGTATAACCTTATGACAGGAGAGAAAAGAGAGTGAAAGAACATCGAAGTGTCTAGTTTTAAGACTGTATCTAGACTGTTGGGAGAGCTATCAGAGATTAATGTTATAGTAACATATGGAAGTCCCATTAACAGAGGGAATCAAAATAGAGGTCCAATCTACATCAAATTAGCTGTTGACACATTCCGAAGAAGCATCTCTCCTGTAATATGGGGGAGGGCTGAAGTACCGTCTCCGAGTGCTATTAAAGTAGGAGAACCTGTAGAATAATATCAAAAGGTATAGAAGAGGAAAGGGAATAAGAAAAAAAGGAAAAGAGAGGATAGAAAAAGAAGGGGTGAGACAGTGTGAGACGGTGCGACACTCGCTCATCTACCGTAAACCGGATGATTGGGAAGCAGTGGTCGGTAGAGATATGTATCTAAACCAGGGATCCCAGATAGCATCGTGTTTACTGGTGGTGTCCAGAAGAATGCTAACTGTTTTCTGCTGGGCCATGATCCATGAGATCTTTCTTTTAACCAAGAGAAAGGAAACAGTAGGTCTTTTCCAAGCTGTGCAATTGTGAGTTTGGTCCCAAGAAAATTTTATATAATAAGTCATTGGATTAATTTTGTAGTTTTTGGGCAAGTAAAGTTTAGGAGAGCTAATTGAGGGGATTTTTGGATTTGTAATTTCGTAGTTTTTCTAATCATATTAAATATGTTATTCCACAGGCCCCTGATCTTGGGACAGTCCCACCAGATGTGCAGCATAGACCCAACATGCCCGCAATTGCGAAAACACAAGGGAGAAGCATTTGGGTAAATTTTTGAGCGATTTAGTAGGACCATGTACCACCTCATTAGGACTTTCAGGTTTGCTTCAAATAAAGCTATGTTTAGAATGCCCTGAGATGCAACAGTAGAAACTCTATGCCATTCTTCAATACTCCACATGTGTTGTAGGTCACCTTCCCAGTCTCTCATATAAGATAATTTGGTTGCAGTTTTAGCAAGTGATTGGTAAATCACCGTAATCCCGCCCCTCTGAACCATAGCCTGGCCACACCACCTTTCATATTCCGTGATCGAAAGTCAGTTAGGATTAGGGGACCTAAGGGACTGAAGAAAGTGAACTATTTGTATCTAAATCTTTCCGTGCTGTGAATGTCGAGTTTGTTAATGCAGTGGGTCATAGTGAGGGGTCCTGAAGGGTTAGCAAAATGTCCTATTCTATAAAGCCCCTTATCTAACCACCACTGGAATGCTTTTATGTCCATATCAGGAGGAAACAGAGAATTTTGGAAGATATGAGATAAAGGATGCCAGTGTGAAACCAGTTGAGGATTTGTTTTGAGAGATTCCCACAATACAAAGGAGTGGGAAAGTGTAGGGACCATGATGGCAGGTAAGGATGAGCTGAACACCCCTCGGTTCGGTTCGCACCAGAACCTGCGAACAGACCTAAACTTCGTGTGAACTTTAGAACCCTATTAAAGTCTATGGGACTCAAAATCAAAAGTGCTCATTTTAAAGGCTAATATGCAAGTTATTGTCATAAAAAGGGGTCCTGCCCCAGGGGACATGTATCAATGCACAAAAAAAGTTTTAAAAACTGAAGTTTTTTCGGGAGCAGTGATTTTAATAATGCTTAAAGTGAAACAATAAAAGTGTAATATTCCTTTAAATTTCGTACCTGGGGGTTGTGTATAGTATGCCTGTGAAGGGGCTCATGTTTCCCGTGCTTAGAACTGTCCCTGCACAAAGTGTCATTTCTGCAGGAAAAAAAGTCATTTAAAATCACTTGCTGCTATAATGAATTGTCAGCTCCATAATACAGAGAACACTCAATGCATGTTCTCTGTATTACGGGAGCCGACAATTCATTCATTGATAAAAAAAAAAAGTGTGGGGTTCCCCTAAATTTAATTACCAGGCCCTTCAGGTCTGGTATGGATTTTAAGGGGAACTCCATGCCAAATAAAAAAAAATGGCCTGGAGTTCCCCCTAAAAATCCATACCAGACCATTTATCCGAGAAGGCAACCTGGCAGGCCGCAGGAAAAGAGGGGGGGACTAGAGAGTGCCCCCCCCTCCTGAACCATACCAGGCTACATGCCCTCAACATTGGGAGGATGCTGTGGGGCCTCATCCCCACAACCCTGGCTGGTAGTTGTGGGGGTCTGCAGTACCCCTACCATTTCACAAAGAAAGTGTAAAAAATTGTTCAAAAAGTCACACACACCATTGCAAAAGTCCTTTATTAAAAATAAAAAAAATTTTTAAAAAAAGATTCCAGCGGTGGTAATCCACTCTTGCTATCCAGCAACAGATGATCATCTCTCCGGGGTTCATCGATGGCTGATCCGATCCAACGGAAACTTGCGTTACATCAGAAGGGGGCAGGGTCACCCGCACGTCATTGGGGAAGCTGGGCGGGGTCAGAGGGGGCGGGGTAAGGCGATGGGTGGCCCTGCCCTCCTCATATAAGAAGTGTCAGGCTGCTGGGTTTCCCGCAGTGTCTCCCTTTGAGACAAAGGATGGATGTGCTGTGCTGGAGGGAGAGATCACCCATCGCTGGATCAGATCAGCCATTCCTGGACCCCGGAGAGATGATCATCCGTCGCTGGATAGCAAGAGTGGATTACCACTGCTGGAATCTTTTTTTATTTTTAATACAGGACTTTTGCAACTGTGTTTTTTGTAACTATATGTTACACTTTCTTTTTGAAATGGTAGGGGTACCTGGGGGTTCCCTTGTTAAAGGGGGCTTCCAGATTCTGATAAGCCCCCCACCTGCAGACCCCCACAACCACCGGCCAGGGTTGTGGGGATGAGCCCTTGTCCTCATCAGCATGGGGACAATGTGCTTTGGGGGACCCCAAAGCATCCTCCCAATGTTGAGGGCATGTGGCCTGGTATGGTTCAGGAGGGGGGGCGCTCTCTCGTCCACCCTCTTTTCCTGCAGCCTGCTAGGTTGCGTGCTTGGATAAAGGGTCTGGTATTAATTTTTAGGGGGAACTCCACACCATTTTTTATTTTAATTTGGCGTGGAGTTCCCCTTAAAATCCATACCAGACCATCAATGACTTTCAATGACTGTTCTCTGTATTACGGGGAGCCAACAATTCATTATAGTGTTTTTAAATTTTAGAGTGATTTTAAATTACTTTTTTCCTGCAGAAATTACACTTTGTGCAGGGACAGTTCTAAGCAAGAGAAACATGCGCCCCTTTACAGGCATACTATACACACCCCCCAGGTACGAAATTTAAAGGAAAATCACTTTAGATTTCTCCCATAGACTTGTACCTGCACCTTTTCGAATTTGCCGCGAACACCCCAAATTGTTCGCTGTTCGGTGAACAGGCGAACAGGCAATGTTCGAGTCGCACATGAGTTCGACTCAAACTCGAATCTCATCTCTAATGGCAGGTCTAGATTTAGTTGAGGACCAAAGGATATAATCTAAAGTATACTGGGGGATAGCTTGTTGTTCCATGTGTACCCAATCAGGGTGTGCAAGTTTAGAATAGATAGTAGGGAGTTGGGAGAGTTGTGCTGCCTTGTGAAACCCCATTTTTGTATAATCAGAAATAGGAAGGCCCAGGAAACAAGTCAAATGCTTTCCTGAGATCCAGCAAAAGCACAAATCCCTGCTGTGGGGGTCCCTTGTCCCAGCCAGATCTCTATAGCTCTTCTGATTTGATCAGGTCCCTGTCTCCCAGGAATGAAGCCCACCTGATCTTTATGAATATAAAGGCTAATAAAGGTAGATATTCTATTAGCTAGGATTTTCATTAAAATTTGTAGATCATTGTTTATTAATGATATAGGGCGATAGCGGTGCAGCTAGGGTCTTTGCCTGGTTTTGGTATTACCGTGATGAAGGCTGAGTTTAGCGTCATATCTAGTTGTGTACCAGCTTGAAGTTGGTTAAAGAAACAGGCCAGACAGGGGGCGATAGTAGTGAGGCAAAATGTTTTAATACGGAGCTGAAAAGCCATCCAGCCCAGGGAGTCAGTTTTAAGGTTCTGAATCACCTGAGAGACTTCCTCTGCCAATATAGGATTCTCTAAGCTATCCCTATGGTGTTCTCAGATCTTGGTGATGTTCAGTGAGCTGAGGTAAGCATCAATTAGGCTAGGCAAGGGTTCTGTCCCAAGTTTACATGAATCATGAAAAGCTTCCATAATTTTCTGGGGATGCTGCGAGAGGGAACCATTGCTCAATCGTATCTTAGGCAAGGTGCGTGTCATTATCTTAGGAGTTATCCTAAGATGCCAACATGGCTCCTAGTTTATCTTTTAATAAAACTTCCCTCCCTCCCATCTCAAGCATTTCTCAGCTACTGTAGTGATGGACAAATTAAGAGCAGTGCGTGCTGTTTCAAGCCTAGCTGCTGTTCCTGAGGTGGGGTTGTGTTTATGTTGCTTACTTAAATACAAGAATTCCCTTTCTAGTCTGTTTATGTCTAGTTTGTGGGCTTTGTTTAACCTACCGGACATTTGGATCAGTTTACCACGTATATAAATTGTATGTGCCACCCATAATGTGGTGGAAGAGATATTATCAATATTATTGAGCGAGAAATATTCCTAGATACCTTTTTCAATCTCACTAACGTGGGAGGGATTGCTAAGGAGAGACGTGTTTAATCTCCAATGGAACCCATGGTATTGAGTCGGTTTGTGTATCATCAAAAGGAGGAAAGAGTGGTCCAACCAGACAATATGCTTGTCATTTCGTAACGAATTGAAATTCGGCCGAATTTTGCATCTTTCAGACATTCGGATGCATCCGAATGTCCGAATAAAAAAATAACAAATTACAACGAATACGAAAGAAATATAACGAATGAATTCGAATGAATTTGACATGATTCGAAATTATTTCAACCGCATTTGAAATTATTTCAACCGCATTCAAAATTATTTCAACATGATTCGACATTATTTCAACTGCATTCGAAATTATTTCAACATGATTCGACATTATTTCAACCGCATTCGAAAATATTTTGTGACCCGAATTTAGGGCCATGTATCTCGGGGTCACTTGGTGCTAGACACTTCAAATTTGGATATGTTGTAGTGCTAGTACTATTGTTTGCATACCAAATTTGGGGGTTCTAGCTATAGGTGACCCCGAGATATGTGGCCCCAAAATCGGGTCGCAAAATGTCATTCTCTGCTCTAATAACTAATAACATTTTGCGACCCGATTTTGGGGCCACATATCTCGGCGTAACTTATAGCTAGACACCCCAAATTTGGTATGCAAACAAAATAGTACTAGCACTACAACATATCCAAATGTGGAGTTTTTAGCACCAAGTGACCCCGAGATACATGGCCCTAATGTCGGGTCACAAAATATTTTTGAATGCGGTTGAAATAATGTCGAATCATGTTGAAATAATTTCGAATGCATTCGAAATTATTTCAACATGATTCGACATTATTTCAACTGCATTTGAAATGATTTCAACATGATTCGACATTATTTCAACCGCATTCGAAAATATTTTGTGACCCGAATTTAGGGCCATGTATCTCGGTGTTACGTAGTGCTAGACACTTCAAATTTGGATATGTTGTAGTTCTAGTATAATTGTGTTTGCATACCAATGTGGCCGATTTTTCGAATTCGGTAGAAAACTAAACCAAATCCGAAAACGAATTTAAGGAAGTTAACGAATATAACTAAACGAAATTAATGAATTAACTAATTAAAATGAAACTAAACTAAACAAATTTTTTCCCTTTGCACATGTCTACCAGACAAGAGTCCTTAATGGTCGCTTTTTGAACCAGCAGGTATGTTTTTGCAAAATGAAAAAGTGGTCTATTCTGGCAAAAGTACTCTGTCTGGTGGTGGGATGCACACCATCCTTTCCTGGGGGATGGCACCTATCCTTTCCTGCATCAAACGCAATGTTCAAATCTCCTCCATAAAGGACTAGGCCTTCCAGCATTGGAGCTAGGGTGTGAAAGAGAGATTGGGAAAATTTGGATTGTCCTTGATTAGGTGCATAGTATGAGATTAGGGAGTAAAGCTGATTATCAGTGAGTCCTTTCACTAGTAGGAACCTGCCATCAGGGTCCTTAAATTCTGATATTAATGAAAATTGGGTTTTAGGAGAAGAATATACATACTCCCTTCGTTTTTTTGTCAGAATTGGCAAGAAAGAATGTAGGGAATTTGACATGTATGAAAGACGGGGCATAGGTTTTCGGGAAGTGTGTTTCCTGTAGCAATAATATGTCTATTTTTTGGTCATGATAGCACTGAAAGACTTTCCGACGCTTAATGGGGGAGTCAATCCCCTGTATATTTTGTGAAGCAAAGCGCAGGGCCTGTGTATGAGTGGTGTGATCAGCCATGGAGCAGTATAGGCTGAGATGCCAGCAACCCCCAATCACCGACCTTCCATCTGGGGGGCGAACCTTGGGCAATATCTGTCCTTAAGTCCAATAGGTTACAATCCCGGGTCCTGCAGGCAAACAAGACCACACTCGTCTCTGAAATAAATGAAGATTTAGTAAAGGATGAAAGAGAAAAGGAGAGAAAATGAGCAGTGAGAAAACAGAGAAGGATCCAGGGGTATGGGAGAAGTGTGTTCCCCATATCCCAAGACACAAAAATGTTAACCCCAACTAGTGGGGGAAATCTCAACTAGGAGCAGGAAAAGAACAAGTCCGGCTCCAAGTGTAGGAGGAGGTGTATAGGTGCTGTTCTGTGCGCAGCGCCCCCAAAAACATTGCTAACAGATAATACAACATGCTTGGATACATTCCCTCCCCCAACTATAACTTGTAACTAGAGAGTCAAGAACCCATGGGGTGGAAGAGTTGGTAACTCAGGAGAAGTTAGGGATCGTGAAGCAGTGGCTCATGCATTGCTCAGAAACTAATGGTGGTTAACATAACAGAAGTTGAAGTTGTGGGGTAGTGCGAGCTCTCCGTATGACTTCTTCTTTAACATTGTAGTAATGAGGCTTCACTACAATGTCACGAGGTAGGCCATCTGAGCAAAGGGGGACCAAGGGCTCCATGGGCCCGATCAAGTTCTAGTTTGTGGGTTCTGATGTCAGGTATGAGAGTCTTCATTAGAGAGTGTACTGCATCTGGAATGTCAGTGAAAGACTCTGGAAGGCCTCTGATCCTAAAATTCAGCCTTCTGGACCTGTTTTCAGGGTCATCAATTTTGGCCATAGCCCCCTCCAATTGTTCATGTAATTTTTGGAATCGATCAGTGTTTTGATTGACTCGATTGATTGTGTCATCTATTTTATTTTCGATATGCTCTATGCGGGAGCCCAGGAGATGAAGGTCCGATTTTAATATTTGAGGTAATATCGGAGGTGATCTTTGCAGCAGTTTGAGCAAGACCTTTATGAAGAATTTCTGCAAATTTAGTAAAGAGCATGGTGATATCATGGGGCTGTGAGGTAAACTGGCTCATATCCTGTTGCTTTATTCCAGGCCTCTGTGAGGCTGAAACTGAGGATGACATGTTCATGTCTTCTAGGGTCTGATTAATGAGGGATATACTCATAGTGGAAGCTGGTGACACTGGACCCATTATCTGTGAAAGCATCAAGGTTCTCTCCACATACCTCTTCACGAAGAAGCAGCTGTGCCTGTGAAGGGAGCATCGTGAGGCAGTCGTTTCGCCGCCATTTTAGATGTCACATCGGCTCCTTGCAATGCCGTGAAAGAGGCTGACGGGTCCATTACGATGGCCCAATCTGCCTATAATAGTGCCGTGGGGTTGCCCAATTCGTTCCGGTCCCGGCTGAGGTTAAGGGGGAAAGGTGTATCCCCTGTTGAGGGTGCCGACAGCTCGGAATGGGACGGAGTTCTGTGACCAAGCGTCCATGTTACAGAGCGCTGCGCATGCACCTCGTGCAAAGAGATTTTAAAAAATGCTCACATGGTATATGATAAAATGAGCGTGATATATCAATCCAAGGTAAACAAACCATGCATGGAGGAATCTGGATGGTGTATATAGCAAGACAAACGTGGCAACGACACATACGCTAGCTCAGCCCTACATGTTTCATCAGTCGCATGTGGGGGACTAATGTATTTGTCCTTGCCACGCTTGTCTTGCTGTATACACGATTTAGATTCCTCCATGCATGGTTTGTTTACCTTGGATTGCTGTATCACAGTCAATGTATCATCTACTATGTGAGTATTTTTAATCTCTTTGCACAAATAAAAGCTCCTTTTGCAGTTTTACACTATGTGGATGTCTTAGTTAACTATTTATGTCTAGGGGCAGAAAATATGTTTTACCTACCTGATCCTCCTTTTTCAGATGGACAGTGCTCCCCTATGCTCCATCAGTGAATTATCCCTTATTGTCCTTATGTCCAATGCAGGGCTATGATGATGTCAGAGGGAATCCAATCACTGTACTGTAGGTAGGAGAGAAGAAGCTGCAGCACTGAGGGGCATGCAGGAGCATCTGCCTTCTCCTATACCAGCAGATTTTTTTAAGGGGAAATTAACATTGACTTCCTGTTTTATTTCCAGACTTTTTTCAAATGCATTCAGCACCTGATATAGGTTGTAAACCATCCCAAATTAATGCAAATAGACATATTTTTGGATTTTCTCAAAGTGATATTAAACCTAGAAGAAATAATTTTATATATGTCAGCTTACCAATGATTAGATGTAATATAATAGCTACATTTGTTTTCCTTTTTTGTATTTCTTTCTTTTATTTGCACCAGTTGATCCTGCCAGTAAATCTGTTGCTTTTTAACAGAACAAGCTGGCCTGCAGATGTAGCAGTTAGATGATTGAGACAAACCATTTAACACTGAGAGGGGTGTTTACAATGAGCAACGTGTATTTATTTATATAAAATCTTCATCCCAAAAAGAAAAAAAAAACTGTTTCTATAACTACTTAAGAAGTATTAGTTGGAGTTTGGCTTAATTTTGTTAGTGTTATCTAAATTTGCTAGTGCATCTAAAGTCCTGTACACACGATCGGACTTTTTGACAACAAACATGCAAATTAGCTGTTTTAAGGCAACATTCGACCGTGTGTACGCTCCATCGGACAAACTTTTTTGTTTTTCAAGAGACTTTTGTTGGCTGTGTGAACAGACAAACTTTTCATCAACATAAGTCCGATGTAGCAAAGTCCGATCATGTGTACAGAAAACCATCAGATTTTACAAACACGCATGCGTGGCAGTAAAGAGCAGAAAAACCACATGATTTAGTGACAGTTGGCTGAAAAAGTCAGATCACATGTATGCTTAACAAGTTCACGGGCAACACCCTTTGTACAGAAATCCACAGGAAAGTTTGTATAAAGTCAGATCGTGCACACCGCTGAAAGCCAGAGCCAGCTGTTCCCCTTCCCAGCTCTGCACTCCAGTGAGTCAGTGAATGACAGTCACAGCTCTCTCTTCAGTGAAGCCTGAGAACTGAGCAATCAGTGGTCATGTGATCAGTGGGTTCTTAGTTTTAGAGCAGATGGGGGACAGCTGATGCATCAGACCAATGTTGTAGCGATATACACTATATAACAAAAGTATTGGGACATCTGCCTTTACAAGCACATGAACTTTATTGGCATTCCAGCCTTAGTCCGTAGGGGTCAATATTGAGTGTGTCTAAGGGAATATTTGACCATTCTTCCAGAAGCATATTTGTGAGGTCAGGCACTGATGTTGGACAAGATGGCCTGGCTCGCAGTCTCCGCTCATTCATTCAAAGGTGTTATATCGGGTTGAGGTCAGGACTCTGTGCAGCTCAAGTTCCTTCACCCCAAACTCTCTCATCCATGTCTCCTTCGCATCCAACATGGGCAGCACAGTGGTGTAGTGGTTAGCACTCTCACCTAGCAGTAAGAAGGGTCGCTGGTTCAAATCCCAACCACGACACCACCTGCCTGGAGTTTGCATGTTCTCCCTGTGCCTGCGTGGGTTTCCTCCGGGCACTCCGGTTTCCTCCCACAATCCAAAGACATGCAGGTAGGTTAATTGGCTTCTGTTCAAAATTGGCCCTAGTATATGAATGGGGACCTTGGATTGTGGACTCCTTGAGGGTAGGGACCAATGTGAAAGTGCAATGTACAGGGATAGGGACAATTGTAGCGTATATTGATTGGTTGGTGCAAAAGTTAGAGCATCTACAAAATAGTTTTAGGGGATAGTTTTAGGGCATTTTTATTATAATCTTTTTTTTCTAGTAATGGCGGTGATCTGCGATTTTTATCGGGACTATGGCATTTTTACAAAGTTCAGTGCTATAAAAATGCATTGATTACTTTAAAAATGTCACTGGTAGGGAAGGGGTTAACACTAGGTGGTGATCAAGGGGTTAAGGGATAGACGATCTGTCTGTTCTCCCCTCAGAGAACCGGAAAACACAGATCCTGGTTCTTGTGTGCCCCGAGTGATCGCGGGAGCCCAGCGGTGATCATGACTGCTGGGCTCTCGCATTGGCTTTGTGGGCGAGCAGGGGGTGCCCCTAGTGGCCACAGGGTGAAGCAACATTACATAACGTTGTTTCACCCAGCCAAGCCATTCTGCCGCAGTAAAACTGTGGCGGCTGGTTGGCAAGTGGTTAATGCACAATAAACAAAATGTGAAGAATAATACTTGGTTATGTGTTTTACTTCAAATGACAGTTTGGGAGTAGGCAGTTACATTTTAAAAAATACAATGTAAAATTAACAAGGGACACCAACATAGTTAACTGTAATCTTTGATCTTAAAAACTATAAGATAATGGTGTTGTGGTAACTTGCCCAATTTTTTTTTTTTTTAAACAAGCATAATAACATTTTTCTTGATATCACTAGAAAATAAAAGCCCTTTAAAATAAGTTTGGCAGAACTCCATCAGTATCATCAGCAAAGTAGCTTCATTATTATCCCATTAAAAAGAAGAGAATGTGCGCTGTATTTCAAGATTTCATAATTTGCAGTGTCATGAATATTAATTCTCCATTACAAGACCGACCACTTCTGGCTTGTCCTTGCTTCCGAGCATGCGTGTTGGCACTTTGGACTTTTTTCGGACTTGTGGACACATGCTCGGAAAATATGACAACAGACATTTGTCCGTGGAAAATGTTAAAGCCTGCCATCCAATATTTTTCCAAGGAAAATTCGACAACAAATGTCCGATGGAGTGTACGGTCGGATTTTCTACCAACAGCCTGTCGTCACGCAATTTCCGTTGAAAAATCTGATCATGTGTACAAGGCTTTAGACTGGGATGCCATTAAAGTTCATGTAAATACTTTTGACAACATAGTGTAGGTGCATATGTATGTTTATTTTTTTTTTTATTTCTCACGCTTAACCTTTAACATTTATACTAGCAAAAAATGGCAATTTTTTTTTGCAATATTTGCAAATATTTGAATATATTAGAACATTTGTTTGGAATACTTTTACTGTTTGAAAACAGTGTAAGTGGTTTGTACAGCATGCTGAGCATTTGGTGTAAAAATAAAGTATCTATCTAATTTAAAATGCATGATTATATTAACATATTGGTATTTACTGATATGTTTCATGTATTTTTTATGATTTGTATGGCACCATGGGCCTTTGATATGTAGAGAGTAATTGTATGTGCTGCATGGAGCTTGGAGATATGTATGTACTTGCGTGTGTGTACTAGAATGCAAAGACAAAATCCCAGTGTTCAAAAGACCTGAGATAACACAACTATATAACTCCACAGGCACATGTCTCTAGAAATTAAATTCACTTTCATCTCCTCGTCTCTCGATTTGCAATAAAATAGAATTACATTTTCCTTTTAACTGAAAGAACAATTTTAAAGTCATCCGACTTGAAAAGACCAATGTTTAGCTTACTGCCACTTTTTTGCAGAAAGCAGTAGATTTGATATTCCTTGTTTAAAGATAATTGTTTGGTGATAAACTGCAATTATTCTGTTAGCTTTTACTAATTCTGCCAGCTGATGACTCCTCCCTAATGCGATTTATGTGTAATAAAAAGTTTGAAGCCAGCAAAGAATAGCAAACATTTGCAAATCACAACTTGCATTTTTTTTTTTTTATTATTCTTTGTTAAAGTAAACATGTCTTGAGAGAAATATGGAGGCCTCTATTCCCAGTGTCTGTCTTCCATGCTTCACCCATAGCCATAAAAAAGCATGCAGCAAATGGATGTTCACAAAAAGTTACATTTCCTTATCCCTGTTAGGCTCACTCAGATAAGTTTTTCCTGTGTTTTTACTCTGCAGTAAAAACGCAAAAAAAAGTTTCCTTTTAAATCCCCACTGCGCTTTGGGTGCGGTGCATTTTGAAAGTCTGGCATGCTGCAACTTTTATGTGGAAAACCACACCAAAAACACAACTTCCCATTGAACTTAATGGAAATTGTGGCAAAATCTGTGTAAAAACACACCACAATTTGCATTTTTGGTGCATTTTTGAGTCACATGTCCATTTTTCACAGGTGCAGGCAACCCAAAAAATGCACCAGAAATGCACAGGAAACACATAAAACACAGCAAAATCACTGTAAAAATGCATATGCTACAGAGCAGTGTGAAAAAGCCCTTACATTTACCTCTCTCCTTATTTGTTCTAGCTCAGTGACTCATAAGCATGGAAGCCACACAAAGGTAACCAGTAACATTACAAGAGGTCAGCAATGGCAGCCTACACATTTCTCTAATGACGTTTCTTTTAAAAGAAATTTTAAAAAGTAAGCAATACAATAAGTACTCAATATAAAATATTGTATAATCTGCCCGAGTGTTGGGACATGATCCTCTAGAACACAAAGCAATGATTGCAATATGAGCCCCTTGATAAATTGAGCCAAAATATGTTTGTTTACATAGTCCCTGGACTGGGGAAGGAACCGCTGCTCTCCTCTGACCCTGGGGACGGTTTCCCTCTTTAGCCCCATACACACTATCAGTTTTTCTGCTGAGTTTTTTCTTCAGGTTTACCAAAACCATGTAGTACAAGGGCCTGCCTGATTACATACAAATTGAAACTCCTAAGGTTTGACCTCATAATATATGGTTTTGGTAAATCTGAAGGAAAAACTCAGCAGAAAAATTGATAGTGTGTATGGGGGCTTTAGATATTTGTTATTAGAACAGATATGCCCATTGGGAGCATTCCTCTCTCCCTTAGCATCTGTGACAACCATAACATTTTGGGGTTTCCTTTACTTTCTGTTCCTGTGTCAGAGGTCACCATTACAACTATTTATCCAGCGTAGCCTATTTGTTTGTGACATGTAGGCCTTGTTTAAGAATACTTAAAGTGGTTTAAAGCTTTAAGGGTTTAATTTTGTCAATGAATGCAAAGATCAGGTGGGGAGGCAAGGCGGTGACATCATGCTCCCCACCTCATCCAATCAGAGAAGGCAGTGGAAACATACTCTGCTTAGGCTACCTTAGTGCATTAAGGTGAAAAACCTTCTGAGCTGCCGCTCCCTCCCCCCCTCCCCAGACCCCCTTCCTTTTCTTACCTGAGCCTGATCTGATCCAGCAATGCTCAGTGGCTCTGGCCGCTGTCGCTCTCCTCATTGGACAGATTGATAGCAGCAGGAGCTTTTGCCTCCCTCTGCTATCACTCAAAACCTGTGACACGTGATCAGGAGGCACTGTCAAGTTCCGCTGTCTGTGTCAAAGGACGCAGTAGCAGGACTCAGGAGTGAGCCTGCATGGGTGCCCCCATGGAAAGCAAAGGAGAAATTCATAACCACAAATATCCAAAGAAAAACTGGGGTTGATGTAAAACATTGGGGAATGAAAATAAATGGAAATATCTAAGTCTAGGTTGTCATCCTTTACTCTCCTTTCTTACTCCCCCCCTCCGATGCCTGTGTTTTCCCATCCTCCTCCCTCTCCCACTTTTGCCCTACCCCCTTTTTCTCTTTCTTCCCTACACTGTTTCCTTTCCTCCACCCCTTCTTTTTCCCTCCCACCCTCCAAATATACAAGATCTATCTTATTTTTGTTTACTAGTGGTAATCCTATTCAAATCTTTTTTTCCTTATTCTTCTAATGTTTTGAATATTTTTTCTTTGAATATTTGTGCTTTTTTTTTTTCCTTTTGACTTCTTTGTTTCTTGATGGTTGTTGTTTTTTTTTTCCCCTTTTCTTTTGCATGTATACTATGTACAGTATACGTGAATATTCTTTTTGTTTTAGAGAATTTTCTTGATGGTCAAGTTTGACATTATAGTACACTTACAATACAAATCAATACAGGAGGGCCCTCTGATGCCTCCTGTATTGATTTGTAGTATAAGAGTATTGTCTGCCCTCATGTTGTAAAGAGCTGCGCAAACTGTTAGGGCTGTTTTAAATCCTGTATATTAATAATAATAATAACAACAGCATCTGAAGTCCTGAAGAAGCAGCTTTGTCCATGAAATTGTAGACCAAAGTCATTTGACATCCAGAATGCAATCTATCCATTTCAAGCTTGTTTCATTCTTGTTTTAATTGAACATAATGCAATCATTCATTGGTTACAATTCTTATTGGTTATGTGATTATAAAATACAAAAATGTTTTTAATAAGATTTGGTCATTTGTGTACACATATGAGTTCCTAGTTGACATCAACAGAGCCCCATATATTTGAGGCTTTTCTTGTTTGCTCCCAATTTGACATCCATGTAGGTTCTGGTACGGGCCCCTGAACACAGACAATATCAGTTTGAGGACACTTACCTGCTTGCACCCGCACCCATGCAGATGTCAAATTGAAAGCAACAGCTGTGTCTTTGCAGCCACTGCCTCCCAATTAACATGAAATGGACTGTCTGTACACAGTTGCATGTAACACCTATGCATTCCATGCAGAAAAAACATGTCCCTCACACGGGTGTACACTTAAGTATGCCCATGTGAATGAGGTCCAACATTAAAGTGATTGTAAATTCTCTTTTTTTTTTTTATAATATGCCTGTAATACTTACCTCCTTTGTGCAGGGGTTTTGCACAAAGCAGCCTGAATCCTCCTCTTCTTGGGTCCCTCTTCACTGCTTCTGCCCCCCCCCCATCTGTCAAGTGCCCCCACAGCAAACAGCTTGCTATGAGGGCCTCCGAGCCAAGCTGCCACTCGGCCTGTCCATTCAGACATGGAGTTGTCATTTGGCCTCACCCCTCTCTCTCCTGATTGGCTAACTGCCTTTGTTTGACAGCAGTGGGAACCAATGGTGCCACTGCTGTGTCTCAGCCACTTAGGAGGTTGAATCCCAGACAGCCGAGGGACTCGTGGACATCGCTGGACAGAGATAGGGCTCAGGTAAGTCATGGGGGGGGGGCTGAGGGGGCCTGCTACACACAGAAGGCTTTTTATCTTATTGCATGCTGTATCTCAGCCACTTAAAAGGGAGAATTCTAGATAGCAGAGGGACTCGTGGACATCGCTGGACAGATGTGGGGATCAGGTAAGTCATAGGGGGGCTGAGGGGGGCTGCTACACACAGAAGGCTTTTTATCTTATTGCATGCTGTATCTCAGCCACTTAGGAGGGAGAATTCTAGATAGCAGAGGGACTCGTGGACATCGCTGGACAGATGTGGGGCTCAGGTAAGTCATAGGGGGCTGAGGGGGGCTGCTACACACAGAAGGCTTTTTATCTTATTGCATGCTGTATCTCAGCCACTTAGGAGGGAGAATTCCAGATAGCAGAGGGACTCGTGGACATCGCTGGACAGAGGTGGGGGCTCAGGTAAGTCATGGGGGGCTGAGGGGGGCTGCTACACACAGAAGGCTTTTTATCTTATTGCATAGAATGCATTAAGATAAAAAAAACTTTCTGACTTTACAACTCCTTTAACATACAGGGACAGTAGATACAATGTTTTCACTGGAATCAACAACTTTTAAGCACAAAACCTGGTCTGCTGGTGAATGAGCAAAACTATCTGGCAAAATAGGTGAAATTTCTATGTCTGAAAACGTATTGTAAAAGAAAAATGATGGAAAAAAGACAAATGTCATAGCTAATACCAGAGATGGAAGACTTAATTAGCTGACATTTATAGGGTTATTAAACATGTTCTGAAATTTCTAGTATGCGGTTCAGTGAGATATTTAATATGCACTGGGAACATAATGAATACAGTTCTGAGAGGAGACAACTGACAAAATAAACTACACCACTTCTGGTTGAATGCTCCAGTCATAACAGTCTCCAGCTCCGTACAGCAGCTATATTTAATATATATATTTTAAATATAGTGTATAGTAACCTGCTCAAAATGCAGTCATGTATCATGAACAAGAAAGAGCCTGTTTCCCCACTGTTGCCATGATTTATGTAAACTGAAGGAGGTAAAGCATAGGTGTGACAAGACCAGAGCGCCAGAGGCGTGAGACTGAACAGATTAAGGCACTTTAACAATTGGCGTGATGTTCTCTGTTGGATGTAGGTAACTGGAAGAATTTGGTGAGGGAACTGTGCAGAGTTCCCAGGTAAGTTAACACTGCTCCCACTGTCCACCGAAGAAAGAGAAATACCGGGCTAACTATCAATTAGGGACCACCCACCACAAACCAGCAAAAAGCGTGCCCACACCACTGACCGCCAAAGGCTGTATATATACCACAGACCAGCAGTGGGGGGCATACACTTCACTAACTAGTAACACATAAAGTGGATGTAAACCCTTATATATACCCAGTGACTGGTCTCAGGTGATACCCAGAGATGAAAAAAATCCTCCTACATAAGTTATACCTGTTTATCTGAAGTCTGCTCTTCTCTGCAGCTATTCAAACTATAGAATTTATACAGCTTGGCTGAACTTCCAGAAAGCAGGGGGCGGCAAGCTATTTTTACAATCTGCAGAGCTCAGTGAGAAGAGCTCTGTGAGCTGATTGGAGGAGATGGGCACATCCCCCATTTAAACAGCACACAGGAACAGAGCTGAGGTTGTCAATCACAGGCTGTATGTTGGAATTCCCTCTATCACATTTTTTTGCTTTGTGTCAGGATGGAGGAACAAGGCAGGGGACAGAAACGACAGTGCTCTTAATTGAGTACACACTATAGAGCAGTGTTTCTCAACCTTTTTTCAGTCAAGGTACCCTTTAAAATTCCATTCTAAAGGTTGATTGGCTGTCATGGCGGTCACATGATTGGAAAACTCCTGTTCACAGATCTGTAGCTTTCTGTTAGCCACCGGTAAACTGAAGTGTGCATTGCAGCCTTGTCAGTCATTTGCAGCCTTGTCAGTGTCTTTTGCAGGCTTGCCATTTAAAAATGGCGCCGCCGAAATACAGAGAGTATGTCCTGTGTATCTCGGCGGCGCTCGGTAGCTCTCGGCCGTTCTCGGCGGCTTTCATCTATTTTCGGCCGCATTCGGCAAGAACGGACGAAAATATCTGAAAATATACAAAGCCGCTGAGAACAGCAGAAAAGCCGCAGAGAAGCTGACAATCAGTGGGGGATCAGCGTATAACATGCATCCATGATTTTCCCCTGATTTTAAGGGGGAGAAGGTGCGTCTTATACACCGATAAATACAGTACATCAAAGCAGCAGAGGAGCAAACAAGGATGCTGTGCACATGCCCAATGTCCTTCTTATCAACAGATGATGTCATTGGTTGTTAGAACACTGGTGGTTAGAAGGTTGTAAAAAAGCACAATGAAAACATGTGACTTTCGGAACATTGTAATGATGCACAGTGAAAACCTGTGACTTTGTGTAACTAAAAGGCTGGCTTGTATACCATTTTTGGGCAATATTTAGGTATTTTGCCAAGGCACCTCTGAAGAAACCTAAAGACACCCTGGTTGAAAAAGATTGCAATAGAGGGATGTGCTTTGTTCAAATGTTGTGTCTGAGGTTTACAAAAACTTTAAGAGGGCATACACACCACTTGCCAGCAACATTAAGGAGACCTATACATACCACTGATGGCCAGCCCAGCATATATGGGGGTACACAACACTGACCACTAACATTTTAAGGGGAACTTACTCCTTACCATTGTTTGTGGCACACACAACAGGAAGTCTCTTTAAGGCTGGATCAGATAAAGGGTTTGATTTACTAAACGGAATAGTCTAATCTAGTGCAAATCTAGTGCAGCTGTGCATGGCTTCTGACTTCAGTTTGTTCAATTGGGCTTTGACAAAAAAAAAAAACTTGATGGCTTTGACAAAAAAACTTGACTGGATTCTATGCAGAGGTGCACCAGCTTTTGCACTCTCCAGTTTATTGAGTCAACCCAAAACTCTCTGTTTATGCTCTGTGTAATGGAAGAGTTTCATATTTAAAAAATAATCCTTTGTGATGAGGTATTTGTGTCTGTGATACTCTTGCTTGTGGCACAGTATTTAAGGAGTATTTTGTGGGAACAATTACAGTGGTATATATTTGCAGTTTGTACAGTGAATAGGCTTAGGTTCTGCTTTATTGCCCCTTTTAGATAATTCCCACTGTAAGGCTTAAGCCTAGTACACACAATCAGATTGTGGGCCAACAAAGCGTCAGACTTTTGTCAGAAGGGCATGTGCCAGGAACTTGTCTTGCATACAAACAGTACACAATTGTCAGCCAACAAACTTGAACTCAGTGACGTACTATGAGGAATTTCAGGTCTTGAGCACCACCCTTTGTGCACCTTCTGCTAATGTTGTGTTTGGTGAGCATTTATTCTGAGCATGCGTGTTTGTACTTTCAACTTTTGTGTGACGGACTTGTGTACAGATGATAGGAAAATCTGACACAGACCGTTATCCACTGAAAATTTACGAATTTTCCAAAGGATCTATCAAAAACGGCCAGTTAGGGGGGGCGTGGCTTGCACGCTGAAGAAGATGGCTGCTTAAGCCTAGAGCTCTCCACAGCCGGCCGTATAACAGCAAAAAACAGGCAGGTATTCTTCTCTAAAAACATACCTAAATACTCTGCAGTACTCCTGGGACAGTAGGGGCAATAATGTCTCGCAAAAGAGGACAAGAAAGGGGACCAAAAAAGCTGTCATCATTTACATTTAAACAGAGCAGTGAACTGACTAAAATCCAAGATGGCGCCGCCGGAGCTGTGAGGAAAAATAATAAAACTCACACAAACCTTTCTGATAGCCATCCACCTGAAATGGATGAGAAATTATCTTCCTCATATTCTAATGGCTCCTCTCAACTATCTCAACATCTCAGGGACCTGCAAAATCGCGGATGAAGCGGATTCATCTTGTCAGGCAGCTGATACTGTGAACACAGCTCTGCATAGTGATAATGCTATGTCCTCATTACAGACATCTATAGCTGCTTTCCCAACATCAGGTCAGCCAGTACTAGATACCACACTGAAAGAAATGCTTGTGTCATTACAATCATCTATTATATCTAATCTATCCTCCATGATTCATAAATTCTCTCTTGATATGAAACATATGGATGGTAGACTGCAATACCTTGAAAACAAAATGGAGGAATACACTGAAACAGTGAATGAGCTAGTGGATGCATGTACAGAACAAAAAGATGATTCCATGTGGGTCAAGATGAAATTGGCAGATCTCGAGGACTGCTCACGTCGAAACAACATTAAAATGAGAGGAATACCAGAGTCAGTTCTACCTATGGACTTACGTAACTATGCAAATACACTATTTTCTACATTATTGCCAGAATTATCGCCGATTGAACTTACAATCAATCGTATTCATAGAATTCCCAAACCAAAACATCTAGAAGAATCAATTCCCAGAGATGTTATTCTGCAAATTCATTTTTATCAAGCTAAAGAGCAAATTCTCTCCAAAGCGTGGGAGCTACTACTCTGCCACCACCATACTCAGATATACAATTATTTGCCGATCTCTCGCAATTTACACTACAAATGAGAAGACAGCTCAAAACTGTAACAAAAGCATTATCTAATCATAAGATCACATACAAATGGAGACATCCAGCCACTATCTTGACCACTTACAACGGGAAACATTTTGCTATATCTACCATTGAAAATGGCATGCAATTACTCCAAACATGGGGTATTATAGTTGATCTTCCACATAACACCCCTGCCTTGAAGGAAAAACCAAATTTGTTCCACTTTGGACAAAAACGTGAACAAAATAAAATTAAATACAAATGAACTACTCCTGCCCGTTAACTCATATGCATTACTGACATGTACGGTCTGGTTTGATGCTCAATACCTTACTACTTGAACTTCACCCCCTATCTTGGTCAGCATTCCTTTGCCTTTGAGTGGATTACTGCTGACTCTTGGAAAATCTTTTTTTTTTTACTCTTTTATTTATTTTTTCTTCTCTCCCTTTTTTTTTTTTTAAATAATATATATTTTTTTTTTCCTCTTGCAATATATATTGCCAAATAACTACTAATAGAGTAATAACTCGTTTTTCATAGGTTTGAAAAAAAAAATTGTGCATGATTTAATAGTAATTGTGAACTGATCATATAACAAATACTTAGATATTTCGTTTAAGCGTTATAGAAACTAGAGAATATTCTTTTAGGAATATATAGGATTATAGTAACATCTAATTTTGATATATATTAATATGTCTTTCAAAATATTGTCCATAAATGCAAGGGGACTGAATCACCCATCGAAACGAACCTCTATGTGGAGGTCTGTCTTATCCTTTAATTGTGACATATTATGTGTTCCAGAGACACATTTTGCTAAAGATGCATCTCCCAAATGTCAACATAAACATTTTTCCTCATATTTTTCAAACAAAATTCTCCCAAAAACAAAGAGGGATGTTAATAGCTATTAGAGATACTATTACATTTCAATTAGATAATTGTATCACTGACCCTGAAGGTCGCTATATTTTTTTGATTTGTACCATTAACAATATTCAATACACCCTTGTATCTATTTATGCTCTGAATATGAGGCAAATGCATTTCATTAAAAAAACGATAGAGGAGGCGAAGAAAGTTCAAAAAGGACACCTCCTGATATGTGGAGATTTCAATTTGATTCCAAACAATGATATGGATTCTTCTGCTAAGTCCAAACGCTATGCTTCTCCCCTTGATAAGTTCATAACTTCGAACGACTTATTTGATGTGTGGAGATGTGGACATGCTAATGAAAGGGATTACACATATTTGTCACCACGGCACAATACCTACTCCAGAATTGACTTATTCTTGACAGATAAATGGCTGCTTGACAAGATTTCATCCTCCCATATACATACGGCCACGTGGTCAGATCATGCTCCCATTAGCATGTCCATAACAACCACATCATCCCAACCAAATTCATATATATGGAGAGCTAATAACTATATTCTCCAAAATGAAAATTACTCCACAACACTCCAACAACACCTTACTGAATTATTTTTAATTAATTTGACATCTATATCTGACCCAATGATATTATGGAATGCTCATAAAGCTGTTATGAGAGGGGTGTTTATGCAATTAGGTTCTAAAGCTAAAAGAAAGAGAACTCAGAGAATGGATGAACTTACTAAGGAGATAGCCAAAGCTGAGGAACACAATAAAAATGATCCTTCTCCTTTCATTAAAACACAAATTTTCCAGTTACGTAATGAATTAAGAACCTTACTTCTAGAGACACATGAGAAATCCTATAAAAAAAATTATGTTCCTCAATGCAAAATTGCAAATACTTTATATATATATTATTTTAAAGATACACACTCCACAAAACCCTTTACCTAGTGTATCGTCACAGCGCTACGGATAACCCAATGTTTTATACCTTAGCGGCCACTTACCATAGACTGTCAAATATATAAAGGTGCATACAAAAATAATGTTAAAACTCCAAATAACTAATTAGTTGCACGTGGCGCTATTACCTGTGTACCTTTCAGTAGACGTGCCCTCACCTCCTCAGTGATCCTATCTCAGATCATAAATTGTGTGATCAATAACAAATTATACAAGTATTTATCACTCAGTGAATACCCAAATTTACATTTAGATTACATATACAGTGACAAATATAAATAAATGTGAATATAGTCCATCCACCAAACAATATTTGAAAATATGCAGATTACAGAAAGTCTTTCTATAAATGCGTGAAAAAAGTATCCAGTGTTCAGATTCCTTTTTACAAGTAACTCCTTCACCACACCATCCGTGATTTATGCTCCCCCCTTCGTGAAAACACTCACGGACTGCTAAGCCTTACACTCTCGTGTGAGGCTCAAGGGCTTTCAAAAAATCTCTCAAGATGAAATTCAGACCCCAGCACATCCGATTGGAGCTTCTCCACTTGCGCACTTCATTGTATATATATATACCTCAAGGAGAAATCACAGAGGGAGACCCCAATAGTGTAATACTGCAATCACTCTTTAATGTTTTAAAAAATCTCACTCCTTATGCACTCACATGAACTTAAAAAAGCAAAATCACTTCAAAAGAGTAAAAAGACTCGCTTCACAACTCCACTCCACAATACTATTCTGAATACGTAGGGGCATTGGTGGTCACGGCGGACTCATTAGATGCGGTACTGGATCGCTTAATCTCACCCCTCCTCGTGCGTCCCGCCTGGTCCCACACAGCAGGTCTGTTCGAAAAAGGGCGCCTTCAAGTCAAACGATTCAGTCCTCTTAGTCCTGTGCCTCCTTCCCAGCTCCGTGTATGTCAGCTCAATATTCACCAGATAGCCACGCCCCCGACATGTTTCGTCATATCAGACTTAATCATGGGATTGGCTATCTGGTCCAGCATCCCACCTTATATTTCCCTATCGTCCAATCAGCGTCCTTGGCTTACCCTCTGTCACTCCCATATTAGTGGAGTGTATACTGACGTCCACAACACGCGCCGAAACCAGATTCCTGATTTACGCATGCTCAAATCGCAGCGTTCGATATCCCCATTTCGAAAACTGGTATATAATACCAGACATTCGATTTGAGAGTTCGCTACGGTCTCCGGAACGTGTGTCGAGATTTATAATGTGCGTCGAAACATTCGATCTTAGATGTTGCATTCGATGCTATATAAGTTCCGCTACGGTCTCAATACTTTACATACGCTACGTGCTGTTAGGTCTCGAGTGTGCCGAGATCGAGACTAAGTGTCCCCATCTCCACAATGGTCAAGTATTGGATTCCGTGTCCCCACATTCAATCATCGAGAAAATGTGGAACCCTTAGCGTACTACCTCTAGTGATGTCAATACCCATCAGTGGTGTCTCTCCATTTAAGCTAACGGTATCCTTCTGCATAGCGCATTATATTCAGTCAACTAATATTACATTTAGTAACCGTGCCTCCACACAGCATGCAATCCAGTGTATACGTAACTATAGACTGGTGCAATACTCTATCGCCGTGTCATCAATGCGCCAACGTTTACAATAATGGTTATCATATATCTTCAGCTAGCTAATAGGTACACGTATTCATTACTATATTGAAGTATTATAAATGCAAATCTAATTAAATTCAAATGGAAATGTATATATCTCAAAAACAACACCTATATTGCAGGTAAACTGCCATATAAACATAACTCCAAATAAAAATTCTTAAAAATCTAAAATCACATAAAAAGAGATCCTATTGCTATTGCCCTAAAAAAGAGACAAAATTGGCACCCTCATAATATTCTCAGGGCTCCCCCATAAATAACTTTGCATCTGCCTACAGATGCGAACTCATGTAAAGACTTATTTTAGAGAACAGTAATTGGTAACCTCATGTGCATTTCCATATCGGAGTTGCAATCTTAAATGGTAAACATCATGTGCATTTCCATATCGGAATTGCAATCTTCCCTCTATAACACTTGGGAAATCACTAAACCCTAACGCCTAGTGTAGGATATTTCTACTAAGGGGGCTGATTTCCCTTACTTGAACAGCACTGTTACTGTCCATAATTGCTTGACTAAAAGTCACTAATATAGCAGTTAAGGTCCAGCTCTATGTTCATACCTCTTGGATAGAGGCTCCTCAACAAGAAGATCCACTTGGTCTCCCTCTGCGACAGATCTCTTACACGATTAGAGCCTCTCCACGAGGGATGAACATGATCTATTCCACAAAACTGTAGTAGATCGGGATTTTGTTGATGGTGTTCCTTAAAATGTAATGACACGCTATGATACTGGTAACCCTTTCGGATATTAGTCAAATGTTCTGAGATACGCACTCTCAATAATCTCTTTGTACGTCCTACATATAGTAGATTGCAGGGGCACCATAGCAGGTATACAATATGAGACATATTGCATGTCATGAATTCCTTGATTTCAAATGATTCACCATCACTGTTAGTTATTGAGGTGATTCCCCTGTTTATCTGGTGTACAGTTCTACAACATATGCACCTCCTACATGGTAAGGGTGTGAATCCAAGATATATTAAGGAGGGGATTACATCCCTAGAAGAAAAGAATGATATCATTATACGCCCGGCAGATAAGGGAGGGGGGGTGGTGATCCTCGATAGATCATTCTATCATGACCAGTTGGAGGAGCTGTTAGGGGACACCACCACCTACAGATGAATATATGAACCAATTAGAGATGTTGGTGGAGTGGGGATATGGGAAGGGAGCACTTAATTTAAAAGAAAATAAATATTTGGTCCCTAGCTCCTGCAGGATACCGGTAATCTATACCTTGCCCAAAATTCATAAGGATGTGACGGCTCCTCCCCCTCGCCCTATTGTAAATGGGATAGGATCAGTCACTTCGAGACTGGGAGAATATTTAGATAGAGCACTCCAACCCAGTGTGAAAAACACAAGAGCGTATTTGAGGGATACAACAGATTTGTTAAAATCCCTCAATGAGATCTCTATCCCCTCGGCCATGGAAGTGTATTTAGTTACGGCTGACGTAGCTAGCCTATATACCATTATTCAACACCAAGATGCCCTGCTAGCACTTAACTGGGCCATGAGCAGGAGGGAGGATATTCCACATGCCCGGAAGGTGTTTGTGGGCCAGGCACTAGATTTTTGCATGACCCACAGCTACTTCTGGTTTGATGGATCCTTCTTCGCCCAGAAGGTTGGCGTGGCAATGGGGGCCAAATATGCCCCCAGCCTCGCCAACTTATTCATGGCTGAGTGGGAGGATAGATATGTGTTTGGTATTGAGTGTCCGCAACTAATTTTTTATCGAAGATTCATAGATGACCTGTTTTTCATATGGGGTGGAACAGAGGCCTCGGCTTTAAATTTTTTGGAAAGATTGAACTCCAACTCGAATGATATTAAGTGGAGTTCAATATTAGTTCCACCACGGTAAACTTCCTTGATCTCCTGATAGAGAGAAAGGATGATAGATTGAGTACGACAGTGTATTTTAAGAACACAGGCCGGAATAGCTATTTATCAACTAAGAGCGGACATCATCCATCCTGGATTAGAAATATCCCTAAGGGACAATTTCTAAGGGTTCGTAGGAACTGTACAACTAAAGAAGATTTCGTAGCCCAATCCCAAATCTTGAAGAAGAGGTTTATACAGAAAGGGTACTCAGAAACCATCTTGGATGAAACTATTGGGACGGTTGCGAATATTCCAAGGGAAACCTGCCTGGAAGGGAGGAGAAAGGAAGGAGAGGGGGCACAACATCAACTAAGATTCTTGTCTAATTTCCATCATCAATTTAGAGAGGTAGAGCAGATTTTCAGGACACACTGGCACATCCTGGGTAGGGATAAACATTTGGGGGGTGTGATATCCAAAACCCCGGGATTTATCTATAGACGTGCGCCCAATATTGGGGATAGGGTTGTAAAAAAGGTTCTTGACCCCCCTAAGCGAGTAACCATCTCGGGTGAACTGAAAGGTTTCTATGCATGTAGGAGGTGCATATGTTGTAGAACTGTACACCAGATAAACAGGGGAATCACCTCAATAACTAACAGTGATGGTGAATCATTTGAAATCAAGGAATTCATGACATGCAATATGTCTCATATTGTATACCTGCTATGGTGCCCCTGCAATCTACTATATGTAGGACGTACAAAGAGATTATTGAGAGTGCGTATCTCAGAACATTTGACTAATATCCGAAAGGGTTACCAGTATCATAGCGTGTCATTACATTTTAAGGAACACCATCAACAAAATCCCGATCTACTACAGTTTTGTGGAATAGATCATGTTCATCCCTCGTGGAGAGGCTCTAATCGTGTAAGAGATCTGTCGCAGAGGGAGACCAAGTGGATCTTCTTGTTGAGGAGCCTCTATCCAAGAGGTATGAACATAGAGCTGGACCTTAACTGCTATATTAGTGACTTTTAGTCAAGCAATTATGGACAGTAACAGTGCTGTTCAAGTAAGGGAAATCAGCCCCCTTAGTAGAAATATCCTACACTAGGCGTTAGGGTTTAGTGATTTCCCAAGTGTTATAGAGGGAAGATTGCAATTCCGATATGGAAATGCACATGATGTTTACCATTTAAGATTGCAACTCCGATATGGAAATGCACATGAGGTTACCAATTACTGTTCTCTAAAATAAGTCTTTACATGAGTTCGCATCTGTAGGCAGATGCAAAGTTATTTATGGGGGAGCCCTGAGAATATTATGAGGGTGGCAATTTTGTCTCTTTTTTAGGGCAATAGCAATAGGATCTCTTTTTATGTGATTTTAGATTTTTAAGAATTTTTATTTGGAGTTATGTTTATATGGCAGTTTACCTGCAATATAGGTGTTGTTTTTGAGATATATACATTTCCATTTGAATTTAATTAGATTTGCATTTATAATACTTCAATATAGTAATGAATACGTGTACCTATTAGCTAGCTGAAGATATATGATAACCATTATTGTAAACGTTGGCGCATTGATGACACGGCGATAGAGTATTGCACCAGTCTATAGTTACGTATACACTGGATTGCATGCTGTGTGGAGGCACGGTTACTAAATGTAATATTAGTTGACTGAATATAATGCGCTATGCAGAAGGATACCGTTAGCTTAAATGGAGAGACACCACTGATGGGTATTGACATCACTAGAGGTAGTACGCTAAGGGTTCCACATTTTCTCGATGATTGAATGTGGGGACACGGAATCCAATACTTGACCATTGTGGAGATGGGGACACTTAGTCTCGATCTCGGCACACTCGAGACCTAACAGCACGTAGCGTATGTAAAGTATTGAGACCGTAGCGGAACTTATATAGCATCGAATGCAACATCTAAGATCGAATGTTTCGACGCACATTATAAATCTCGACACACGTTCCGGAGACCGTAGCGAACTCTCAAATCGAATGTCTGGTATTATATACCAGTTTTCGAAATGGGGATATCGAACGCTGCGATTTGAGCATGCGTAAATCAGGAATCTGGTTTCGGCGCGTGTTGTGGACGTCAGTATACACTCCACTAATATGGGAGTGACAGAGGGTAAGCCAAGGACGCTGATTGGACGATAGGGAAATATAAGGTGGGATGCTGGACCAGATAGCCAATCCCATGATTAAGTCTGATATGACGAAACATGTCGGGGGCGTGGCTATCTGGTGAATATTGAGCTGACATACACGGAGCTGGGAAGGAGGCACAGGACTAAGAGGACTGAATCGTTTGACTTGAAGGCGCCCTTTTTCGAACAGACCTGCTGTGTGGGACCAGGCGGGATGCACGAGGAGGGGTGAGATTAAGCGATCCAGTACCGCATCTAATGAGTCCGCCGTGACCACCAATGCCCCTACGTATTCAGAATAGTATTGTGGAGTGGAGTTGTGAAGCGAGTCTTTTTACTCTTTTGAAGTGATTTTGCTTTTTTAAGTTCATGTGAGTGCATAAGGAGTGAGATTTTTTAAAACATTAAAGAGTGATTGCAGTATTACACTATTGGGGTCTCCCTCTGTGATTTCTCCTTGAGGTATATATATATACAATGAAGTGCGCAAGTGGAGAAGCTCCAATCGGATGTGCTGGGGTCTGAATTTCATCTTGAGAGATTTTTTGAAAGCCCTTGAGCCTCACACGAGAGTGTAAGGCTTAGCAGTCCGTGAGTGTTTTCACGAAGGGGGGAGCATAAATCACGGATGGTGTGGTGAAGGAGTTACTTGTAAAAAGGAATCTGAACACTGGATACTTTTTTCACGCATTTATAGAAAGACTTTCTGTAATCTGCATATTTTCAAATATTGTTTGGTGGATGGACTATATTCACATTTATTTATATTTGTCACTGTATATGTAATCTAAATGTAAATTTGGGTATTCACTGAGTGATAAATACTTGTATAATTTGTTATTGATCACACAATTTATGATCTGAGATAGGATCACTGAGGAGGTGAGGGCACGTCTACTGAAAGGTACACAGGTAATAGCGCCACGTGCAACTAATTAGTTATTTGGAGTTTTAACATTATTTTTGTATGCACCTTTATATACTTTATATATATAATCATCTACAGTACATACTATCATCAAAGATTCTGAGAATCTTGAGAAAACTCTGTGCGCAAGGGACAAGGCTGAAAACGCAATATTGGGTGCTCATGATCTTCAGGCCCACAGAGGGCACTGCATTAAACACAGGCATGACTCTGCAATGGGAATCACTGCTTGGGCCTAGGAAAAATTCCCCAAACTACTGTCTGTGAGCATATTTTGTCTTGCTGTCCAAAAATGCAAGGTAAAGCTCTATCATGCAGGAAAAAGAAACCATAGCAGAACATGATCCAGAAACATCTTTTCTGGGTCAAAGCTCATTTAAAATGGTCTATTGAAAAGTGAAAAACTTTGTGGTTTGACAAATCGAAATTTGGCATTCTTTTTGGCAACCATGATTGCAGTTTCCTCTGGCCTAAAGTGCAGAGGGATCTTCTAGCTTGTTATCAGCGCTCCGCTCAAAAGCCTACATCTCTGTGCATTAGGGCGTATGGAATGGGCAGCCTACACATCTGGGGTTTTATGTAATCTTTAGGTCTAAATTTAATTCTTAAACATGTGTGCAAAAAAATGCAAAAACTGTTTTTGCACTGAAAGGGTTAAAAGGGATGGAAAAATCGGATTATACTGTGTGTGAGAGCCATGTTCCATGTTCATATACCATACAGCTGTTTTCCTCAATGACCCAGGCTTTTTACAATCCCAATAACATCCTTTGCATGAAGATTTTGACCACAGCAACTAAATGGATTCACTATTTCATTCTCCTTGAGAATAAAACAGGGAAACATGGTTGGTTTGTAGGGAGGTGTATCATAGGAAACAGAGCGCTTTGATCTACAAATTTTCCCAATTTTTGTGGGTGAAATGCAGTCTTTTGTTAATGCTGATTGTGCTCTGTGAACTCGGGAAGCCAAATGGAGGTCTGATTTGTTCTCTGCACTGGGCTTTAGAGACTATCTTGGGGATGCCAGTGCATACTACTGGCACTGAAATCTTATGAGATCTGGGTAGTCATTTTGGTGTGGTGTGACCATGATCTATACTGTGTATACTTGTCATATCATGTGAGTCAGTCTTGCATAGGGCAGAAAAGGAGCATCATTGCTTTACTGCATACCTTTAGTAAGCATGGGGTTGACGTAGATCTGTAGAGAGAATATGTGGGTTTGGATGGATTTTTCCCCCTTGGGCATTTTCTTTGCTATGGGCTGGAAATATCATTAAGGGCTTTGTTCTGGACTCCAAGAGCAGGCAAACAGAGGAGTATATCCCCCCTGGTGTAGGAGTTTATAGCACTGCAGCATCCCATTTTTTGTAGCCATGGAAGTAAACAAATAGCTGCATGAGAGTGTATTGTGTAATGTAAAACTGTTTATGAATGCCGGTACGTGGAAATGTTCTCCCTACTATTTGGAACTTGGGGGGGAAAAAAGCATTATGCAATAAACTGTTTCATCCTTGTGTCACACAGTGTTGTGGAGATGAACATAGTAGGCCACAGCACAGCCTATGAGTATTATCAAGGGAAAAGAAAAATGACAAGAAACCATTTTGGGGTAGGAGTGGGTGTTGGCCAGGTGATAGTGAGTTCTGATGGTAGTCAGAGAAAGTCTTTGATACACCTAGATGTCCACGCTACTTCAAGGAGGTCCTTAGTCGCAGTGCAGGCCTTCACCTAGGGACTAAGTCTGAGACCATATAAACAACAAGACCTTTCTTATGATTATATCATTTTAGTGTTACCTTTCCTTGCCTAAGGACCCTATGTTGTAAAAGTAGAACTGGTGGAAGGGCTTGAGGTTCTGCTATTTCTTTCCTAAAATGTAACAGAGCAAATGGGTCCAGATCTAACTCAGCTGTAAGTCCATCCCCAGTGTAGGCCCCCACCTATGATTTTTTGCCAAAATGTCCTCCAGCAGCTAGGGAGAACTAATGCCCCGTACACACGAGAGGAATTAAGTCTGACAGACCTCCAAAGGAGTTCCGCCGGAGTTCCGCTGGAGTTCCGACGGAGTTCTGGCGGACTTTTCGACCGAACGGACTTGACCACACACCATCACACCAAACTCCGACGGAGTCGAACGTGATGACGTACGACTGGATTCGACGTAGGAAGTTCATAGACAGTAGCCAATAGCTGCCCTAGCGTCGGTTTTAGTCCGTCGGAGTAGCACACACACGAGCGGATTTTTCAAAGGGGACCGGGTCCGGCGGAGTTCCGTCGGGAAAATTTAAAGCATGCTTCATTTCTAAAGTCCGTCAGACTTTAGCTTCGCTAAAGTCCGTTGCAGCCCACACACGATCGGATAGTCCGCCGGACTCAGTCCGTCGGAGTTTGGATGTCGAAAAGTCCGCTCGTGTGTACGGGGCATAACAGGTTGCAATATGCAGTAGTTCCAGTTTCCTAAGCATTCTTTGGGGTCAATAGTGGAGGAAAAAAAAAACTGAACATGGCAATATGCATAAGTAAACTAGGTATGACACTCAAAAGCAACAAGATATAGCTGTGTAAGCCAACACAAGTGTCTGCATCACCCGTTATTTTCTATATATCATACAAAGGGACTATTTAAAGCTTGCAAACAATGCAATTACATAATGTTTACAATGACATAGCACATCCAAATATTAAAAAGAAAAGAAGACCCTTTGGCCTCATGCACACGAGACGCAGTTAAACGCGCGTTCAGATGCAGTTGGACAGTTTTTTCAACTGCCCCTGAACTCATTCAATGTTATCCTATGTGTCCATGCACACAGTCTCGTTTTTTTCCATTTTTATGCAGTTGCGTTTAGTCTCGTTTTTCCAGAAGCAAAAAAATGCGTTCAGAAGCAAAAATTTCCACGTTTCAGACGCCGCTACCGCGTTTAGCCGCGTTTGCGTTTATATGCGTTTTTAAAGGGGACCTTTTTTTTTTACATTAAAAATCTCAAAAATGATTGCAAATGATGAAAAACCATTAGAAAAATATTTTAAACAATTGCAATTGCAAGTGGACAATCCACAACTTGTGGCAAGTGACATGGCAGGTGGCAAGTGACGTGGCAAGTGGACAATCCACATCTTGTGGCAAGTGACATGGCAGGTGGCAAGTGATGTGGCAAGTGGACAATCCACAACTTGTGGCAAGTGACGTGGCAGGTGAAGTGGCAAGTGACGTGGAAAGTGGACAATCCACAACTTGTGGCAGGTGACGTGGCAAGTGACCTGGCAGGTGACGCGGCAAGTGACCTGGCAGGTGACGTGGCAAGTGGAAAATCAACAACTTGTGGCAGGTCACTGGCATGTGACGTGGCAAGTGGACAATCCATAACTTGTGGCAGGTGACGTGGCAAGTGACGTGGCAAGTGGACAATCCACTTGTGGCAGGGGACGTGGCAAGTGACGTGGCAAGTGGACAATCCACTTGTGGCAGGGGATGTGGCAAGTGACGTGGCGAGTGGACAATCCACAACTTGTGTCAGGTGACGTGGCAAGTGGACAATCCACAACTTGTGGCAGGTGATGTGGAAAGTGATGTGGCAAGTGGACAATCCACTTGTGGCAGGTGACGTGGCAGGGGACGTGGCAAGGGACGTGGCAAGTGGACAATCCACAACTTGTGGCAGGTGATGTGGCAAGTGATGTGGCAAGTGGACAATCCACTTGTGGCAGGTGACGTGGCAGGGGACGTGGCAAGGGACGTGGCAAGTGGACAATCCACAACTTGTGGCAGGAGACGTGGCAGGTGATGTGGCAAGTGATGTGGCAGGTGATGTGACAAGTGGACAATTCACATCTTGTGGCAAGTGACGTGGCAGCTGACGTGGCAAGTGACGTGGCAAGTGGACAATCCAAAACTTGTGGCAGGTGACGTGGCAAGTGACGTGACAGGTGACGTGGAAAGTGATGTGGCAAGTGGACAATCCACAGCTTGTGGCAAGTGACATGGCAGGTGGCAAGTGATGTGGAAAGTGGACAATCCACAACTTGTGACAGGTGACGTGGCAAGTGATGTGGCAGGTGATGTGGCAAGTCACGTGGCAAGTGGAAATCCACAACTTGTGGCAGGTGATGTGGCTGGTGACGTGGCAAGTGGACAATCCACAACTTGTGGCAGGTGGCATGGCAGGTGACATGGAAAGTGGACAATCCACATCTTGTGGCAAGTGACGTGGCAGGTGATGTGGCAAGTGACGTGGCAAGTGGACAATCCAAAACTTGTGGCAGGTGATGTGGCAAGTGACGTGGCAGGTGATGTGGACAATCCCCAACTTGTGGCAGGTGACGTGGAAAGTGACGTGGCAAGTGGACAATCCACAACTTGTGGCAGGTGACGTGGCAGGTGACGTGGCAAGTGGACAATCCACTTGTGGCAGGTGACGTGGCAGGGGACGTGGCAAGGGACGTGGCAAGTGGACAATCCACAACTTGTGCCAGGTGATGTGGCAAGTGATGTGGCAAGTGGACAATCCACTTGTGGCAGGTGACGTGGCAGGGGACGTGGCAAGGGACGTGGCAAGTGGACAATCCACAACTTGTGGCAGGTAACGTGGCAGGTGATGTGGCAAGTGATGTGGCAGGTGATGTGACAAGTGGACAATCCACATCTTGTGGCAAGTGACGTGGCAGCTGACGTGGCAAGTGACGTGGCAAGTGGACAATCCAAAACTTGTGGCAGGTGACGTGGCAGTTGGACAATCCACAACTTGTGGCAGATGACATGGCAAGTGACGTGGCAGGTGATGTGGCAAGTCACGTGGCAAGTGGACAATCCACAACTTGTGGCAGGTGCCGTGGCAAGTGACACGCTAAATACAAGTACACTGCAGCTCTCTCAGCTGCTGCTACTCACTCTGGTCTCACAAAATTGCTGAAATAGTTAATTTTTGAGCTGGGGAGGGTCTATGATGTTAGCTTAACTAAACGCTTCTAGACGCAAACGCGGTAAAACGCGGTAAAACGCCGCTAAATCGCGGTAAAAATCGCGGCAAAACGCGCATTTCTAAACGCCGGTTTCAACATGTGTCCAGCAGCGTTTGCATCTGCGTCTCGTGTGCATGAAGCCTTTTATGAAAGATGCGGTTACACAATACAGGTTGTGCGTATGGTTTGAATTTCACATGGATTGCTTTTCTTATCAGTCGGATAAGGGTAGGAATCCATAAATCAATGTACTTAGTAATATGCATAAGACAGAATATGACAGAATTATGACTTATGTCAACATAGTTTTCTAGGCCCACACAAGTCCTATTAGAGTATGATTGTTTCCTGGACATTTCTTGAACCTCCATTACTAAAACATTTGTCTGTTTTGGATTGACAGATATTTAGGTAATTTATTTTGTCTCCCACCCATTTGAAATCATCTACAAAGATGGGCTGCCAAAGGACAGTAGACAGCAGTCAGAAAATCACATTACAGCAGAGATAAAATTGAGGTCATTAGCTATTTAATGGTCCTCTGTTTAACTGCAATTTTGTTCACCTCCACATCATTTATGAGGCTTTGGCATTAGAAACCACCTGTTGTTGTTTTCATTTGACTGCTATGTTATAATAAAATGTACAGTGTTTGTTCCTCGTGCTTGGAGTTATGTCTCCTGCACCTGTTCTGTAAAGCAATTCAATTGTACAAAAAACATTTACATCTATTATTAAACCAATGTCTGCGCAAGGATTTCTTTTGTTGCAGCTAAATTTACTCAGATTGATGTCAGTTTTTGAACGAGGTTTGGATTCTGACCTATTTTTGTCAGTGGAATAAAAGAATTATAAATTAAGCAGTCACTTAAGGCATATTACACTTTTTTCAGAATAATAGGCTGAAATTGAAAGCTAGAACTACTCGGCAGCTTCTATAATGAGTAACAATAAATAGGCAAATAAGTGGTAAGTATGGCCTATTAAGAAAAAAAAAATTCCAGTGGACAATCTAAAAGCATATGTTATAAAACTTTTAAATTATTTTTTGCTGGATGCATAGTACAATAATGTCTTTTTTTTATTAAGTATATACTGTATTTTTAAATGAGGTATTGAAGCCCATATTCCCTTGATAGCGTAGGGTAATTCAGTAAAAAAAACATTAGCATTAGAAATTAGAAATTATATATATATATCCACTCTTCTGCTGTAAGACTGCAAGCTCAGTCACCAGGGGCTCCACTGGTGAAACTTTCCTATAGAAGAATGGGGAAAACCAGGAGGGCTTTCCCGAAGTCAAGTGGGATATGGCAGTTGGTAATTCAGACCATTTTAAAGTTTCTCTTTCATCTGAGAGAAAGGGTAAGCCCTTGTACACACATTCTGACAACCAAATCCGTTGAATTTTGTCTGACGGATTTTGTCCGAAACTGTTGCATACACGCGGTCGGACAAAGTTGTTGGAAAATCCGATTGTACATAACGTGATGACGTTATTTCTTTGGTCTAGGAATTTGATCTGAGCATGCGTGGCACTTTGTCCATCGGAGTAGGCTACACATGATCGGAGTATGTCCGATCGGAGCATTTTGTCAGAAAATTTTACCGGCAAATTGGAAAAGTTGGTCCGTCGGATATTCCGATGGAAACAGTCTGATGGAGACCACACACAGTCGGAATATCCAACAAAACGGTCCGATAGGACACATTCCGTCAGAATCTCCGACCGTGTGTACAGGGGCTAAGAGTGATTTTTCCACTTTCTCTTCCTGTCAGCCTCACCCTATTCTTTCTTTGCTGAGCGTATGCTTCTTCATACCAACTTATTGTTGGATATTATTTTACTTCTGCCTACTCAGATCCAGGCTTCATGCCATTGGGAGTTCCAGCTTCCTTTTTCTGTATGCTGCTTGCCCGGCATTCTGCAGTACCCATAGAAAAGAACAGTGTGATAACAAAGGATATCACGGACAAGGAAGACAACTAATTCAATATCTGGCTGTTCTGCCTATTCCGTTGCAGTGTCAATGCATCTCAGTGGTTAAACTAGCCTGACCTATTGTCTTTGTCTTAAAGGGCATGAAACATTCCTGTCAGCTAATGACTGACCTCGCATTGTGCACCCTCTGCTCCCAGTGCCACGTGACATATATGTCCTCCCATCAGTCCTTATTTTGTACCCCTTTCCAGTCTCTGGACTGGCTTCTATCCATCTTAGAATATATTTACTGTTCTTTGCTTTCAAAGGACATCACAATCAGATACCGTGTCTACATTTTTAATATCCTCCCAAATGCTCTTTTCTGCTCCCTATTGACCTATCAATGTGTTTTTGATTCAAAACATGTTTTCATGCATAACGGCACTTGTAAGGCAGTGCTTACACAGCAGAGAAATATGGGCAACAGCAAGCCCCAGGTTTTAAAAATTGTGATGGTTTTTTCCTATATTGCTTCTTTGTTCCATCCATCGGTGGACTTTTCTGGCTCAAATCAGAAAATGTATTAAGGGTGGAAATATGTTTAAGAGATGCAAACATGTAACTTATGTATGAAAACCAGAACAGGAAATGTGAGGGTTTTGGCAAAGCAACAACTAAGATTTGTGCTGTACATTATTTAATAATATTTAGAAATCTAAAATGTGATAAACGATTTACTGCAGTGAATAAAATATCACAATTTAGGAGACTGGATTCTGTTTCTTAAACAAAATTCTTTTTTTTTTCAGTTTGTAATCTGCTCAAACATTGGAACTCAATTAGAGAAACAACATGATACAATAATTTTCTCCACACTGTTCATCAATATTAACATTTCCTCAGCCACATAATTTCCATTGCAAATTGTCTATCACTGCACTCTGTCCTCCTCTCTAATTCTGCCTGCAGGCCAAACACAAATGAAGTAGAAGCCTTCCACTACTTATTTCCAGTGCCAGGCATTGCACTAGATGATATCATCTGTCAGAAACTGCCTCAGCAAGGTCTGTTTACAAGTATGGGCAATGAGTAGAGTTTAGGTAAGCTGTCACATATGCGGGTCCCAAACTCAGATCTGGGTGGGGTTAGTTGGCCCATTTTACCAAGAGAGGAAGCCACCACTCAAGGCCCCGCATGGACTTCTATGGTTGTAGTCCTAGCAGTGGAATGAGGGAGGCTAAGAGCCTTTCTTATTGTTGTCTATCTGGGTGATTCCCTTCCTACTTCCTGTCAGGACAGGAAATAATAGGAAATACCTATAACCCAGGCTGAGAGTACCGATACAGAAACATAAAGACATTTTAGTAGAGTGTGGAAAGATTACAACCACTAGCAATGTTTTTATTGCTGTCTGCCCTCCTGTTCTGGTGACAACCAGTACCTAAAAATAATGGCTTTTCTAGGATAAATGTATGTATATTATTTATAGGGATGGTGTGTGTGAACCATGAGCAGTTGTTTAAAAACATAACTTTTACTAAAATCATGAATACTGTGGCAGCAAGCAGGTAAAGTCACCTGGTTGTATCCAGGATGGGAAATATGTGTGCCATAGATTCAGGCTTTATGCAGACCTTTACAATTATAGGGGAAGAGTTAATGAGCCCAGCTGAAGTAAGTGGGCTCATTAAGACCTCTACAAAAAACCCCAGCATGCTTAGGGAGATGCTCCATCCTGGAACCAGTTTTTTGTGTTGTATAGACTGGGGAGTGTGACACCTGTTCTGTGCGGTGAGTTAACGCCTGTGTGGCAAACCTCTACAACAGGGACAGGGACTGGGGCAGCACAAGGCTGCTCTCAGTTGTTAGACAGGGAATCTAAGTGTGTAGTTAGAGGTCAAGCTGACCAGGTTTTATTTTCATGTTTTATTTTTGTTTGGCTGTTATATGTTTCACTGCATGTAGCATAAATAAACCGCATCTTTTGTTTTTTTTGCACCTACAACGCTGTCTGCTGTGCCTGATTTTGTGTTGTGAACCCATCCAGGGGGTCACACACACCCGCTGCCGAGCTAACCCCTCACAGTTGGTGGAGAATTTTGGCAGTTTTTTTTTTTAAAGGCCAGCATGGAGGAGATACTGAGACAGCTGGCTCTAGCAAATGCAAATCAGCAGCAAACAAATGCGGCTTTACAAAGGAGCCTTGCAGCCCAGCAGCAGACAAATGCAACTTTGCAGCAGAGTCTGGAAAATCAGCAGAAGGCTCACCAGCAGAGTTTGGAAGCTCAGCAACAAGCCCAGCAGCAATCTGAAGCCCGCTTTATAGACCTGTTGCAGAAGCAAGAGCAGAGTTTTCAACAGAAAATAGAGACATTAATACAGCAACGTCCGCAGACCAATGAAGCAAGTGGTTACAATAATACCGCATCCTTTGGTGTGAGCCGTTTATTGACAAAAATGACTGGAGAGGATGATCCGGAGGTGTTTTTGACCACATTTGAAAGGACTGCTGAAAGGGAAAAGTGGCCTAAGGAGCAATGGGCTGGACTGGTGGCCCCTCTGTTAACTGGGGAATCGCAGAAAGCTTATTATGACCTAGAGCCTGACCAAGCAAAAGACTATGTGGTGCTAAAAGCAGAAATATTGGCACGGCTGGGTGTCACCCTGGCCGTCCGGGCTCAGCGTGTGCATAATTGGACTTTTCAGGTTGGAAAACCCCCCAGGTCTCAAATGTATGATCTCATTCACCTGAGCAGGAAGTGGCTGCAGCCAGAGACTTTGACCGCACCAAACATTGTGGAACGTGTTGTTATGGATCGTTTCCTGAGAGCTCTTCCTACTGCCATCCAAAAATGGGTAAGCCATGGAGACCCAGAAAATGCAGATAAACTTGTGGATCTGGTTGAGAGGTACTTGGCTACAGAGAACTTGACCACCTCTTCCAGGGACTCACGGACTTTCCATCCTAAGACCAGATCATCCCCAGTGGCGGGTAAGATGACTCCAAGGGGTGAGGGTGGAGAGAGTGAGAGGATGGGAGTTCTACCTAAGGTCTGGCGGGAGCAGCCCAGGAAGCCCATGCTGCAAGAGACAGTGAAAAAGATTATTTGCTACCGCTGCCACCAAGAGGGACATATTGCAGCCAATTGCCCCGTTGTGGATGAGCCTATGCAATGTGACTTTATAAGGGAGAGACGTCAGTCGCTGTTTGCGACAGTTGCATGCACTGCCATTCGGGGACCTGAGAAACATTTATGTAAAATGTGTATTAATGGTAGAAATGTTGATGTGTTGCTGGATTCAGGTAGCCTGGTAACATTGATAAAAGCTGAATTAGTTACTACAGAGGTCTCTGGGAAGAACAGGGTGGCTGTTATTTGTGTGCATGGGGACACCCGAGAGTATCCTGTAACTTCAGTGTTTTTTGAGACCCCCAAAGGTAACCTCTCTCATCAGGTGGGGTTAGTGTCTCACTTACCACATGATGCTATTGTGGGAAGGGATTTTCCAAAATTCTGGGAACTCTGGGATTGTCCTGAGCCCCCCACTGGTGCCCCTATAAACCAGGAAGATGACCAGAATTCCTCTGGGAGTGGTGAGGACTCTCCTGAATTTCCCTTGTCAGTATTGGCGGGGGAAACTCGAGAAACTGGGGAGGAGCCAACCTCCTCAGATGAAAACATGCCGTCTGTGGAGTTTTCGGATCTTGAGGTTCACAGGGAAAATTTTGCCACAGAACAGTTAAAAGACCCCACCCTAATAAAGGCACGGGAAAATGTGGTGAAAATAGATGACGAGTTAGTGAACCCAGATAAGACTTGCCCTTATCCTTACTTCACTATAGAAAGGGACCTGCTGTATCGAGTGGCTCAAAGGGCAGAAGAAACCATTGAGCAACTTGTAGTGCCCAAACCTTACAGGAAGTTGGTGTTAGAATTGGCTCATGGGCACATTCTGGGAGGTCATCTGGGGACAGAGAAAACCAGAGAGAGGGTATTGCAGAGATTCTATTGGCCTGGGGTCATGAAGGAAATAGAAAATTATTGTTCCTCCTGCCCTGTGTGTCAGAAGTCGGCACCTATGCCACATTTCCGTAACCCGCTGGTACCTCTTCCTATCATTGAGGTCCCCTTTGAAAGGATCGCAATGGATTTGGTAGGTCCGATAATGAAGTCCGCCAGGGGCCATCAGTACATTTTGGTTATATTGGACTATGCCACCCGTTATCCGGAAGCAATTCCTCTCCGAAATACCTCGGCCAAAACCATAGCCAAAGAGCTATCTCTTGTTTTTAGCCGCGTGGGTATTTGTAAGGAACTGCTTACGGACCAAGGTACACCCTTTATGTCCCGGGTTATGAAAGAATTATGCAAGTTGTACAAAGTGAAGCAATTGCGTACATCTGTGTATCACCCCCAAACAGATGGGTTGGTTGAAAGATTCAACAAAACCCTAAAACAAATGTTAAAGAAGGTGGTGGATAGAGATGGAAAGAATTGGGACTGACTAATACCCTATCTAATGTTTGCCATTAGGGAGGTACCCCAATCCTCTACGGGTTTCTCACCCTTCGAGTTGCTCTATGGGAGACACCCAAGAGGGCTGCTGGATATCGCCAAGGAAACTTGGGAAAATGAGAGTTCTCCTCACAGGAGTGTGATTGAGCATGTCGCCCTGATGCAAGATAGAATTGCACAGGTAATGCCAATTGTAAAGGAACATTTAACCCAAGCGCAGTTAGCACAGCAGAGAGTGTACAACCGTGGGGCCAAGACCCGTACTTTTTCCCCGGGGGATAGGGTCTTGGTGCTAGTCCCTACGGTTGAAAGCAAATTTCTGGCCAAATGGCAAGGTCCATATGAAGTAATTGAAAAAATTAGTGAGGTGAACTACAGGGTTAGACAGCCAGGAAGGCGAAAGCTGGAGCAGATCTATCACGTCAATCTGCTGAAAGCCTGGAGGGATAGGGAATCCCTAGTCGCAGAGACTTTGTCACAAGTACAGCCTGATTGCTTAGTTCCTGAGGTTGGAATAGCAGACACCTTATCGAAAGCCCAACAACAGGAGGTTAAAGAGTTTGTACTTCGAAACAAAGAGATTTTCTCTGAGCTTCCGGGACAAACATCTGGCGTAGAGCATGACATTATCACCCCGCCAGGAGAAAGGGTAAAACTAAAACCTTATAGAATACCAGAGGCCCGACGGGAGGCAATACGTGGGGAGGTTCAAAGGATGTTGGAATTGGGTGTGATAGAGGAGTCCCAGAGTGACTGGTCCAGTCCTATCGTACTAGTGCCCAAGCCTGATGGGAGCTGGCGGTTTTGTAACGATTTTCGACAATTAAATAAAGTTACAAAATTTGACACCTACCCCATGCCGCGTATAGATGAGTTGATTGACCGGCTGGGAACAGCCCGATATATGACAACTCTTGATCTCACCAAAGGGTATTGGCAAATTCCCCTGGCCGAGTCGGCCAAGGAGAAAACTGCGTTTGTAACCCCAGATGGGGCATTCCAATATAAGAGAATGCCGTTTGGGTTACAGAATGCACCCGCAACATTCCAGCGGAAAATGGATAAGATTCTGAGGCCCCATCAGAAATATGCTGCAGCTTACCTGGATGATGTGATTATCCATAGCACAGACTGGGTCTCACATTTGCCGAAAGTACAAGCAGTCCTAGACTCTATCCGGGAAGCTGGGTTTACGGCCAATCCAAAGAAGTGTACCATTGGACAGGAGGAGGCCAAATATCTTGGGTACACTATTGGGAGGGGGGTGATAAAACCCCAAGTCAATAAAGTCGAGGCCATACAGAGTTGGCCACGTCCCAACAGCAAGAAACAGGTACGAGCCTTTCTGGGAATCACTGGCTATTATCGACGATTCATTCCCCATTTTGCTTCTCAGGCTGTGCCCCTCACCAACCTGACAAAAGGGAAAGAGTCTGTCATGGTTAAATGGTCCCCAGAGGCTGAAGAAGCATTTCAGTCCTTAAAAACAGCCTTATGTAGCCAGCCAGTGTTGTACTCACCAGACTTCTCTAAGGACTTCGTGGTACAAACTGATGCATCAGACGTTGGGTTAGGAGCAGTGTTATCCCAGGTCTGGAATGGGGAAGAGCACCCAGTCATTTACCTCAGCAGGTAGTTGAAGTCCCATGAGGTAAATTACGCCACGATTGAGAAGGAATGTTTAGCAGTGAAGTGGGCTCTAGATTCCCTTCGGTACTATCTGCTAGGTAGGCACTTTGACCTGGTGACTGATCACGCTCCTTTAAAGTGAATGGCTCAAAACAAGGAGACCAACAGAAGGGTAAATAGGTGGTTCCTGGCCCTACAGGAATTTAACTTTACAGTTAAGCATCGCCCTGGTGTTAAAATGGGGAATGTGGATGCTTTGTCTCGGATACATGCGTGTCTGACTGCTTGTGTTACAACCCCAAGGTTGAAACAAGAGGGGGGGGTATGTGGCAGCAAGCAGGTAAAGTCACCTGGTTGTATCCAGGATGGGAAATATGTGTGCCCTAGATTCAGGCTTTATGCAGACCTTTACAATTAGAGGGGAAGAGTTAATGAGCCCAGCTGAAGTAAGTGGGCTCATTAAGACCTCTACAAAAAACCCCAGCATGCTTAGGGAGATGCTCCATCCTGGAACCAGTTTTTTGTGTTGTATAGACTGGGGAGTGTGACACCTGTTCTGTGCGGTGAGTTAACGCCTGTGTGGCAAACCTCTACAACGGGGACAGGGACTGGGGCAGCACAAGGCTGCTCTCAGTTGTTAGACAGGGAATCTAAGTGTGTAGTTAGAGGTCAAGCTGACCAGGTTTTATTTTCATGTTTTATTTTTGTTTGGCTGTTATATGTTTCACTGCATGTAGCATAAATAAACCGCATCTTTTGTTTTTTTTGCACCTACAACGCTGTCTGCTGTGCCTGATTTTGTGTTGTGAACCCATCCAGGGGGTCACACACACCCGCTGCCGAGCTAACCCCTCACAATACAATTTTAGTATGTACGACCCCTACAGACCTTACATTTATTGACCTGGGTTTAGAATATTTGTCATCTTTTATTTTTCTCCCTCTGTACCTGGATGTAATCACAAGCACAAAGCTTAATATGTTACACACTTTAGCATGAAAAAATATAGATGATAAGGGGCACTGAACATAATAAAAAGCCTTTAGAGCTTCCCCAAATGTTAATGCTCTTTTAATAGGCAAAGCAGATAACATTTACAGTTAAAATAAGGTTGGTTTGTTGCACTGTGCTCTCTATATCCATTTTGACATTTTACCTAATGGGTCTTCTGGGAGCAATATTACTTCTTTTAACCTCTATGCCTTCCAAAATAGTATTTACTAGTTCGCTGACAAGGTCATTTCCATAAAACTGCAATAATATTCAGTTCCAGTTGCACAATGAGAGTGGCTAATGCCATTTTATCTAATGTCTGATCAGCATATGTTAAGAGCAAAGTTTATCTAATATTGCACAATTATTGAGAAAACAATTGTGCTTGTTGTGAAGTGGCAAACTAAAAAATAGATATGGAACTGCTACAGTTCAATTCTGTGCTCAAAGCAATGGCTTTAACTGGCATTATTTTAGAAGCTGAAATTTAATCTAATTTTACTTATCCTAATTCCTCCATTCCCCCCATATAAACATGCTAATAAAATGTTTTAATTAAAATCTCTCCATTTTTAGGACATACCTTATTTTAGATCTTGTGATGCCATCACTAGTTCTCCGTTCTTATCTATGCAATGCAGACAGGTCATGACTTGCGGGAGGGGCAAGCAGGGTGCTGTACACAGTTTTCTCAACATCAAAGCACCTTGCCTCAGTACTCCTCCCATGGGTCCTCATACCTGAGGCAAGCAATGGACTGGCTGTTGGGAGGAGGAATTCAAATATCAAAATGGATGGATGTTAGTCTGAAAGAGTTGATATTCCTAGGCAGGCTGCATATGCTTCTTCTACGTAATTCCCTGATGTATATCTGAGACACCATGATTGAAAGAACCAAAATCCAATGAAGGAAAGGGAAAGACTCTTCCTAGAGCGGGTTGCCCAGCCAAACTGAGTGAGCAGGGGAGAAGGGCCTTAGTCAGGAAGGTGGCCCCAAATGAACTCAGGCTGGACTTCTTTAATATTTGGACCTTCTAAAGCTTGTGATCTTCTAAAGTTTAAAGTGGAGTTCCACCTAAAAGAGGAACTTCCGCTCATTTGTCTCCTCCCCCCCGCGGTGCCACATTTGGCACCCTTTTGGGGGCTAGGGGAGAGCGGATACCTGTCTTTGACAGGTATCCTGTCCCCACTTCCGGGAGTCTGGGCTGTGGCAAATGTTGTCACAGCTCTGCTCCCTCCTCCTCCCTTCTCATTCCCCCACCATCCATCTAGTTCAACCAATAGAAAAATAATAGAAAATAAAAACTCTACTAAATATTATAAGCAAATTGCCAATAAAGGTATCCTGTTCCCACTTCCAGGAGTCCAGGCCATGGCAAATTACGTCAGAATGGATTTCAGCACCAAGAACCTGATGTTGGTAACTGTTGCCATATCGTTTTTCCATCAAAAACATGTTTTGAGAACTCCCCGACTAACATACACACATACACTTTGGCTTAGGTATTTTATATAGCTTTGAAAATTTCTTCAGTGTTTTACATGCTGCATATTCAGGTCAGTCCCTACCCTCACAGGGTTTGCAATCTATAGGTTCCTTTCTCACAAGTATAAAAACACATATTAGGGCCAATTTAGACAGGAATCTATTCAATTACCAGAGTTATTTTGGAGTGTGGGAGGAAACCTAGCTTGTTAAATAGAACTAGTGGTGCACCACAAGGCTCAGTACTAGGTCATGTTCTATTTAATCTAGAGCTATAAATAAGGGTTGTTGGTTAAGGTATGTCTTTTTGCTGATGACAAAAAGGGGTGAAAAATTGTGAAAAGTCTGAAGGATAAAACAGATCAGCAGAAACTTCAGGAACTTCATATATCTGGAGGAAAGAAGGGAAAGGGAAGACATGATTGAAACCTTTAGGCCGAGTTCACATATGCTGCAGCCGCGGTTCACAGCATGAGATCCGATGAGTCCCTGTTCACTGATTCAGGAGCAAATTAGGTCTGAATTTTTGTCTGAATTCACACCTGAATCGTACCCAAAGACTCACAGGACCCTTTTTAAATGTGGACTGCACCCGCTCTGGAGCTGTGTGAACTGGCTCCATTGAGAGCAGGTCACACTCTCCAATTTGCATCCAATTTGCATATGTGTGAACCCTGCCTGAAATACATCAAGGGTGTAAATAAGGTTTAGGAGAGCAGTATTTTCAATATGAAGCCAAGAACATAGGGAGAGACATGGCCTCAAACTAGCAGCAGGAAGGTTCAAAACTAACCATAGAAAGTATTATTTTACCGAAAGAGTAGTAGATTCTTGCAAAAGATTTGATGGACCACTTGGTCTTTTTTCTGCCATTGCTCACCTATATTTCTATAGTCTCCCTACTGGAGTTGAGCCCACTCCTCCTCCCAATGTAGGACGGGTGCCACAACAGGGTACCAAGAGGGAACCTACACATTCACCAGAAATACATGCAAACTCTATGCAGATAGTGGCCTGACTGGGCTTCGAACTAGGAACTCCAGTGCTACAAGTGGGGCTGCTGTTAGAAATCACAGGACCTCATACAGCCCACCTGACAGCCACTTCTCCCAAAATATTAAAACAAGATTTTTTCTAAAAATACACTAAAATCATTATTAGCAGACACAAACACAAAATAACTTACAATTCCTGCTTAATCTAAAACATTAAACTGTATTGACTTTATAAATAAAGCTCTGTGTGTGAATAAAGTCTTGGGGGTCATTCACATTGGTGCTGTGGCCTGTACAGTGTGAATCAGAGTTTTTTTTTTTTTTTTTTTATGTAGTTGGAGCTGTCTGTAAGCAGGCTACATTACTCTATAGGGACACAATGCTGTTGAGAGGGGGGCAGACCCCTGAAGTCTTACTTTTCAGACAGTGAAAGTGACCAATGCAGGCTCAGCTGCACTGGTCAGTGAATGAACAGACAGAAAGCGATCTGTACAGGGGCTCCTATTCATTCACAAACTAAAGAATAGTAAACATAGTTTACTTCAGTTGTGAATGAACACAGTTAAATGATTGGTATTCATTCACAAAAGGAAGGGGCTAGTAAATATAACATATTTATTTACCGGCCCCTTTCCCCATTCTCAATCCCAAAAAGTTCCCTTGTCCTGTGTGGTTACAGCAGCTGATAAAAGAGGAAAGAAGGGGAGCTGGCAGCGCTGCAAGGCAAGGGGGCAGCAGGGGCAAGAAGATGGTGCATAAAAAGGTAATCAGTATATAAATGTAGGGACACAATCTTGTTGCAGTTGCCCCCACCACCTGGAATCCCGCTGGAGATATTCTCCTGCCTGTGCAGGACACAGCTAACCCTTCTGTCCTTGCTGCTGCAGGACTAGTGAGATGTGGGGGGATTGTGTGTGTGATGGGGAGGGGGTATCTGGGGGGGTGTATTTAGAGTGTGGGGATCTGGTGGGGAATCTTGGGGTGATGGGGACTGTGATCAGAGTGGGGAGGTATCTGGGGGTGTGTGATCAGGGTGGGGGTATCTGGGGTGTGATCATAATGGGGAAATCTGGGGAGTGTGATTAGAGTGGGGGGGGTATCTGAGGGTGTAATCATCTAAAAGTCCACAGGTTAGGGGGCACAAAGTACTTGCCTTGCCCTGGGTGCTGACAACCCATGCTATGCCACTGTCAGGGACAGCTTGTGTGAACATAGACAAGAATACACTCTGAGCTGGAAAGTTTTCCTTCTCATTTACATTTTTCTGCATCCTTGTGACATCCTCTAAGCTTTCCCTTTCCTCCTCATTTCCTATTGTGTGGAACAAGCAGTGCACATTAGTTGTGATCATGTGCACTGCTTTATGCACACTACAAATCTCCTAGTCTATAGTCCACAATACCAAGCCCATCTTACAAGCTAATTTTATAAAATACTTCAGCGCTAACAAGTATGAGCCCAGTGAATGTATATTGCTGCTGGCACAAAAAGTAGGATTTACACTTCACCTATAAATTATTCTAATGCCATCTTAGGAGCTATCATGAGAGGATGGCTACGTTTATACACACAGTGAAATTCTGGAGAACACAGTTCCCCCCTAAAAAAAAATAATTGTGAGATTTGGAGACCTAGAGCAATTGAAGATTTTTGTTTTTTTAAGGAACACAAACTTGAGCAGAATTTGTTTTTGCTTTTTTTTAATCAGACTTAAGTATCACTTTAACCGCTTCAGCCCCGGAAGAATTTACCCCCTTCCCGACCAGAGCACTTTTTGCGATGCGGCACTGAGTTGCTTTAACTGACAATTGCGCGGTTAGGCAATGTTGCACCCAAATAAAATTTACGTCCTTTTTTTCCCACAAATAGAGCTTTTTTTGGTGGTATTTGATTGCCTCTGTGGTTTTTATTTTTTGCGCTATAAACAAAAAATAGCATCAATTTTGAAAAAAAACACAATATTTAGTACTTTTTGCTATAATAAATATCCCCATTTTTTTAAAAAAAACCAAATTTTTTCTTAGTTTAGGCTGATATATATTATTCTACAAATTTTTGGTAAAAAAAATTGCAATAAGTTTACATTGATTGGTTTACGCAAAATTTATAGCGTCTACAAGATAGGGGATAGATAGGGGATAGATTTATAGCATTTTTATTATTATTTTTTTACTAACAATGGCGGCGATCTGCGATTTTTATCATGACTGCGACATTATGGCGGACACATCGGCCAATTTTGACACATTTTGGGACCATTGGCATTAATACAGCGATCAATGCTATAAAAATTTATTGATTACTGTAAAAATGTCACTGACATTGAAGGGGTTAACACTAGGGGGCTATCTAGGGGTTAACTGTGTTCCCTGAGGCCGCGTACACACGGGCGGACTGTTCGCCCAACTTTGTCCGCTGAACAGTGTTTGGGCGGACAGTCCGCTCGTGTGTGGGCTTTCAGCGGACAGTTTCAGCGGACAGTTGGACGGACAAGGTTTTTCGGAAATTCCGAAAAACTGTCCGCTGAAACCTTGTTTCAGCGAACAGCCCGCTCGTGTGTAGGCTTGTTCGTCAAACAAAGTTGCGCGCATGCTCAGAAAGGATTTTCACGCCGAAAGCTATAATGCAGTGTATAGGACGTCGTATTTTTCGTTCCGTCGTACGTGCTGTTCACGTCATCGCGCACGGTTTCAGCAAACTGTTCGTTCGTCGTGTGTGGGCATGTCCGTCCATGCTAATTTTGAGCGGACTGTTTGCTGAAACTGTTGGACGGACAAAGTTGGGCGAACAGTCCGCGCGTGTGTACGCGGCCTTGGACGGACAAAGTTGGGTGAACAGTCCGCGCGTGTGTACGCGGCCTGAGAGGTGATTCTAACTGAAGGGGGAGGGCACTGACTAGAGGAAATGACGGATTGTGGTTCCTAGCTAATAGGAACACATGATCCGTCACTCCTATCAGAACAGAACAGGGAAGTGTGTGTTTACACAACGCTCGTCCCTGTTCTGTGTCTCCTGCTCATGATCGCTCGTGGCCGGCGGTCATAGCGACCATCGGCCAGGAGCATTGGCACCCCAGCTGTGCAGCGGGCGCAAGTTGCCTGCTATCCCGACCCCACGAGCCGACATATAGCTATGACGGCTCATGCAGGGGAACCAACCTGCAGTAGTATAACTGTGGGGGTTGGTCAGGAAGTGTTTAAACATGCATTTTTATTTGTTTTTTTATGCTTATTTTGGCAAACCGCACATTTGCTAGAAACTTTTGGGGTATTTGCATGCATTTTACATGTTTTCGGAATGCACACAAAAACGCAGGTAAAAAATTTGACACAAAAACAAGTTAAAAAAGAACCAAAATTCACATAAAATTGTGCTAAAATTCCTTTTAAAAAACAAGCCAAAATATGTGTTGAAAAAAGCAGCAAAAAATGCTGTACCAAAATGCACACAAAAAAGGCCCAAAAATCCAAATTGAATTTTTTTTTGGGGCATGGAGCATTGTGCATTTTTTCAATGTACATTTTGCCATGTTGATAGTGTATTTGTCAAATGACAAAATGTGTGGCAAAATGCATATCTGCTAACTGCATTTGGTGTGCCATTAATAATGAATGGCACCCAAACGTGCATTGCGTATTTTGACACAATTTTACAGCAATTTAAAATTGTGGCAAAAATTGCACAATTCTGCTAACAATTCTGCATTGCTCAGAGGTGAATGGGTCCTAAAATAAAATACATTAGAACTATACTGTGTGTGTGTGTTTGTACTGTGTGTACTGTTTGTACTGTGTGTTTGTGTGTGTGTGTGTGTGTATATATATATATATATATATATATATATATATATATATATATATATATATATATATATATATATATATATATATATATATATATATATATACAGATAAGCATGTATAGTTAGTTTTCATATCCATCAATATGCTTGCATTTGCTGATATTAAGAAGAAAGAAGCCTCCTTCCTCACATCACAGCAGATGAGTTGGAGAATCTGGGACGGAGATATTTTACAGAGATGGCCAGTGAGATCTTCAGATCTCACCTTCATAAACTGGTCACCTGTGTAAAAGTGAATGACAGAAAGGTGCGTCCTGTGATGAGAAGTGAAGAACATGTTCTCCATCCCTCATCTCAGCTTCATAAACTGAGAGATCAGCTGTGATTATTAGGATCTCGGCTCTTCTCTGTTTAATAAATGTACACCTTTTGGTCTTTATACACATATAATGATGAACAATAGAAGGCTGCTTTTATTTTTACAAAAATAAATAGCAAGATGTTTACAAATAGTAGTATCCCCTTATCTCTTTCTGACCTGAGCTTGGCAATAATAAGCATTATTACCAAGGTGCATGATTAGCTGCTGGATGGTTCTAGAATATGTATTTTCATGCCAATACCTATAATATTGTTTCAATTTTTCATTAAGTTGAAAAGATCACATGAAATCACAGTCATGTCATGGTTAATGGTCTCACATCACAAATAATATGCAGTAATTATTATCCAGCTTCTTGTAGAGAAGTTCATTAAAACATGACTCAAAAACATAGATTTCCATTTCCCACTCCATTTCATATTATTATAATTAAATAATTAAACTATGAGATGCATTTTAATAAGAGCAAATGTACCTGAAAGAAACATTTTCTGCTTTGTAATTATCATCAGTAGAATTATGATAAAGTAAAATAAAATAAAATAATGTTTCCCTATGCAAAAAAAAAACTACTAAATAAGATTAACATTTTACAGTTTCACACTGTGGTAACAGCTACCCTACACTTTAGGTGTCACTTTATCTACTATTATCACCTGTTACATGGTCTATGATAATATCACTTGAGTATATCTAAGATGTGAAAAGTTTTAAAATGTATGCATAAATTCTATTACATCCAAGGCTACCCCAGCATACAGTCTCCATGATATGGTCTGTGGGATCTTCAGCTTCTGTGGGACACTCGTCCTAAGGATGTACTCATTGATGGGGTCCATAGGGCTGTTGGTCCCCCCACCTTCATTACTACACCATGGAGGACTCTATTATTTGCAGGGCATGGCATAGACTTCAACAGAAACTCCCTACATGTTCTTCTGGACCTCTCACGCACCACCTGGGGTATGAAGTATTCTACATCGTTTGCTAGACAGGCTCCGGGAGATCTATGCTACATACCTCTGGGGGTACCCCTCCATCCCAACGTATGGAAAGACAGGTCCACATATGTGATATGTACCCAATGGAAGTGCCATCTGTCGTGGAAGCTCTGGGAATCAAACCTTATCCACCAGGGGAGTGGCTGGTGAAATTGCAAGAAATTGATCCTTCATGACCACGTAGGAGCTGTGAGTCCAGTTAGGACCTGCCTAAAGTCCTTCTGGGACTCTAATGAAGCATGAATTCCAAACTCCTGGATGTTGGTTTAACTTTCTTTGTCATCCTACATTAAATCCACATGCACACAATTGGATTTTCCGACAGGAATTGTGTGATGACAGTCTGTTGTCGGAAAATTCAACCGTTTGTACGCTCCATCTAGCAATTGTTGTTGGATTTTCCATGGACAAAAGTTGGATGGCAAGCTTTAAAATTTTCTGCAGACAAATGTCTGTTGTCAGATTTTCCAAGCGCGTGTACACATGACCGTTGTAAAAAAGTGAAATGTGAAGGCGCATGCGCGGCCGCTCGTTGGATGGCTGCCTAGTCCGTGAGCTCCGCACCGTCCCGGCCTAACATCTCCGACGGCGCCGCACTAAGCACCGAGCCCCGACCGCGAACGGCACGAGCGGACGGAGGATACACCCGGGAATCCCGGGTTGGCAGGAGGGACAGCAAGGAGAGACCTCTCCCGTGTTTTGAACACGGGACCGAAACCCGCGGCCTACTCCAAAATGGCGCCGGACACCGCCGCACGAGGAGACATACTGGAGGAGGAGGACTCCATAGCCGACCCACCACTGCGCTCGGCAGGGCCCCCAGGCCCCACTGTGAGTACGAACTCCACAGCCTGCCTATCCCCCTCCTCCACAGAATCCCTTATAAGCAGGGTCCTGGATGAAATGCCGCTCTCACCTATGGAGGACATTGCAGCCAGCCCAGGAGGCACTATGGCCTTTATGCCAGGCTCTCATCCCTCTCCTCAGGATTTTTCGTCCATGGTCGCACTATTCGGCACCATGCTAGCCAGCTAGCTCTCACAAAACGCTACCCAAATCACCTCAGTCATTCAAGCTGAACTACAGCACTTGGGTAACAGAATAGAAACGATTGAACAAAAAGCAGACCAAACAATCTCCAGAGTAAATCAAAACACTGCGCGAGTACAGGACTTGCAGGACCAACTTGAAACAGCGTTCTCCAAAATTGACGACCTCGAGAATCGCTCGAGGAGGTACAATTTCCGCATCAGAGGAGTCCCCGAATCTTTCCAGGACTCGGCCCTAGTCGTCCAAACATTCATTAAGGAACTCATCCCGGACATCCCTGACCACCGCCTTGAAATGGATCGCGCCCACAGGGCTTTACAAGCCCCGCGCCAAGATGGGCTCCCAAGAGACATTATAGTTAAACCACACTTTTACAAAGTTAAGGAGGAGGTTATGCAACGGTCAAGGGGTGGAGGACCCCTTATGTTCCAGGGGCACCCCATACAAATCTTTGCAGATCTATCGCCCTTCACCATCCAAAAGAGGAGATCACTGAAACCGCTCCTTCTAGCACTTTCCCAGAAATCGATCGCTTACAGGTGGTCCTTCCCATTTCGTCTCTCGTTCTCCTTTAATTCAAAATCCTACGGCTTCTCATCGTTTCAAGAAGGTGAAAAGCTCTTACTCCACCTTGGTCTAATCTCTAGGGACCCCGACCCATCTCCAACAAGCACAACCCCAGTGGCTTCCTCCAAAAGACCACCACCATCAAGTCCTATCGCACCTGCATGGCAGAAGCGTTTGTCCAAGAAGTCTAAGGATTCCAAGCCACCGTAATGACTTCACCCAAACTGGGGTCGGTTTGGACCCGCAACACTTCTTCTGATCCAGTCGGATCCTCTGATGTACTTTGGGTCTTTCTGACTCAATTAATTTTTTCCTCATTATACTAACACGCAGAACTTACAACAACTGTCAATTGTCTCTGATTTTCCCCCTCCCTCCCCCTTTTTTTTTTTTTGTGTCCTGTTATCCACAAAGCTATACTGGTTTTTGTTGTCATTTTTTTGTCTTAAGGTTACCCTAATTCCGCTGGTATTGTATTGAAGTTTTGCACTTACAGCTGGGTAGAGCCACCCCCAGGTTCTATGCAGGCGGATGGAGGTAGTACTTATCTTCATACTAGTCTCTCTTGGGTTTGCTGCAAACTCTACCGCAAGAGGTGTTCACCCGGTCCCCCGGACTCCTAAACCCCCCTGACCCTAACTAGGGGCGGGGGGGATGGGGGGATGGGGGGTAGGGGAGCACACATTCTCTGTTGTATGAAAATCTAGTTGGGGGCTAAACCCCTTAGCAACTGTTTTAGGCCATAGGAGAAGGCCGGGACGGTTGTCCTGCGCCTCCACACCTTCCGACCCGAGGGGGGGATCTTTGTGGTTCCTCCTACGGTGGGGAGGCCTTGTGCCCCTTCCTTTTTTGAAGGAGCACTCATTCGAGTTTGTTTGGGTTTGGGTGGGATGAGGTGTGGGAACGGGTTCTCACACTTCGCCTTGGGATTTTTGCTTATCTGTTCAATGTTAATGTTAACGGATATTTCTTTTCTTTTATTATTTCTCCTAGCAGGTCCATCTTTCTACTTCTCCACCTCCGACCCTCTTTTCCTATCTCCCCTCCGAAGGTCATCTAATCATACATTCCTTCAAGATTTGGCGGCTTCAGTCCTCACTTTATCAGGTAGGTCCCACTCTTTCCCAGTTGATACCTCCCACCTGATCCATGCCAGTGCATAACGTCATCGCTTCGCCCTTTTCCATAGTGTCTCATAATGTCCAGGGTCTTAATTCCCCTGTTAAAAGAAGGAAACTGTTCAAATTGTACCAATCACAAAACTTTTCGGTCCTCCTGCTTCAGGAGACCCACTTCCCTAAATCCTTCCAGCCCTCATTCCTACACCAACAATTTCCCCAGTTTTACCTCTCAAACGCCGAAAACAAAACAAAGGGTGTTGCTATCTGCTTCTCTAAACATCAAAATTTTTCCATGTCACAGATTCTCACTGACCCCTTAGGTAGATATATCCTTGTAAAAGGCACCATAGATGGGTCACTTCACACTTTTGTCTCGTACTACGCGCCCAATAAAGGCCAAGACAAATTTTTCTTTTCTCTGCTGACTACAATCTCCCCACATCTGGAGGGGGTTGTCGTCCTGGGTGGGGATTCAAACATTACCTTTGATGTTTCTCTAAACAAATCTGGTTCCGGTCCCTTGAGACCAAAGCAACCTTCCAAACAGAGTACCAGAATAGCTAAGCTCCTCTTTGACTCAGGTCTAGTGGATATTTGGAGAGAACTCAACCCCCTCACCAAGGACCACACCCACTACTCGGCCCCACAAAAATCCTACGCCAGGATAGATCATATTTTCCTTCGCGGTACTAATGTGTCGTTAGCTACAAAGTCCAAAATCAAAGACTCCCCTATTTCAGACCATTCCATGGTTACACTTTCTCTCCGCAATTCTTCTACCGCAAACAAGGAATTTAAGTGGCGTCTCAACGAGTCTCTGCTTAGTAACCCGGCTCACTGCTCCATGCTCGAACGGGATTTGAAAGAATACTTTATAGCTAACGATACTGAAGAAATTTCCCCCGCAACGTTGTGGGCAGCCCATAAGGCGGTAATGAGGGGCAAAATTATGCAATTTTCATCCCAATTAAAGAAGGCACATAGAGCTGAAATAACCAAACTCTCCAATGACTTTCAGGCGGCCTGTAAACGCAACAAGCGAGAACGTACACAATCTTCCCGGGAAGACTTGGAATCTTCCAGGATCAGGCTCAACTTGGCCCTCACCACCGAGGCTGAAAAACATCTTCGCTGGTCTGGAGCCAGGTATTATATGCATAAAGATAAAATAGGCTCCAAATTAGCCACCAAATTGTCTCCCAAATCACGCCTTATGGCCTTCCCCAAGATAAAGCTACCAACCGGCACCCTGACACAAAATCCGCAGAGCATTCTAGAATGCTTCCAAGATTTCTACGCCTCTCTATATAAAGACGACAAACCCAGCCCTCTCCCAAATATTGAGGAGTTCCTAGATTCCATTCCCCTGCCTAAACTCACCGGAGATCATGCAGAGCTACTAGATCTACCCATTACGGAGTCGGAGGTCCTGGAGACTATACGCAAGCTCAAATTAGGTTCCGCTCCTGGCCCTGACGGCTTCTCAGCCAGCTACTATAAAAAAATTTCCAATATCCTAGCGCCTTACTTAGCCAGATTTTTCAATTCTTTTAGTCATGGTACTCCCCTGGATAAAGCCTCCAACCTGGCATACATTTCGGTCATTCCGAAACCCGGAAAGGACCCGTCCTTAGTAAGCAATTATCGCCCGATCTCTTTGATCAATAATGATCTCAAACTTTTAACGAAAATAATGGCTAACCGTTTATCCTCTTTCATTGCTCAGTATGTTCACCGGGACCAAGCAGGCTTTATCCCGGGGAGACAAGGCCCGGACCAAATCAGAAGAGCTATTGATATAGTGTCTCTCCTTAACTCTCAATGGGATGGAGGACCCAAGCAAGAAGGGTTCCTCCTTTCCGTTGACTTACAAAAAGCGTTCGACACGGTCACCTGGCCCTATATCTTTGCGGTCCTTGGGAGGTGGGGCATGGGTCCGAACTTTTTAGGCACCTTGAAATCGCTCTACTCTAATCCCAACGCCCAAGTACGACTGCAAGGCAGGTACTCGGACACGTTCACTATTGAGAAAGGCACTAGACAGGGGTGCCCGTTATCACCCCTGATTTTTGCTATAGCCATTGAGTCCCTAGCCATAGCCATACGCACAAACCCAGACATAAGGGGAGTTTCATGTGGTGCTCAGGAACATAAATGTGCCCTCTTTGCGGACGACCTTCTCCTTTTCATCACATCCCCCCTTATCTCTACTCCCAACATCCTTAAACTCTTGGAGCAATTTGGTAGAGCCTCTGGTCTCAAAGTCAACGTTGCTAAATCTGCCGCTCTGAACATATCTATCTCTCCAAACCTTCTCACAAACCTTCAAAATCACTTCCCGTTTACCTGGAACTCATCAGCTATTCCCTATCTAGGAATAAACCTGACTACCAGTTATGATAAATTATTTTCCAGTAACTTCCCCCCCATGTTCAAAAAACTTGAAGCCGACATGGCGATATGGTCAAAATATGATCTATCCTGGCTGGGCCGCGTAAATTCTATTAAAATGACTCTATTGCCCCGCTTGCTTTATCTTTTCCGCTCTCTGCCAATTCCTATCAAGAAAGCCCAAATTATGCGTTTCCAATCCTCCGTCCTGAAATTTATTTGGGGTTCCAAGGGTAGGAGATGTTCCAAAGACATTCTCTATAGACTCAAGACCCAAGGGGGCCTAGCTTTGCCCAATATTTGGTGGTACTACCAAGCTGCGCAGATAGCCCAAATATCAACAGTACACTCGCAAAACCCCAAACCAGATTGGCTTCTCATGGAGAGGATGGCGACACCGAATCACACAATCGACTATCTACTCTGGTCTAAACCGCGTTTGCGGCCAGCGATATTGGCCCCCACCCTCTCTCACTCTATGTCATTGTGGGATAGGCTACAAATGCACTCAGCCCTGGTCTCCCCCATGCGGCCACTTGCCCATCTTTTTAATAACCCAGAATTCCCGCCCGGACAAAATATTACAGCATTTAGGTGGTGGGTAGACAAAGGCTTGTACAGGATCGGACATTTCCTGCATACTACAGGTCCTCTCACACTGGCGTACTGTGTGAGCAAATTAGAAATGCCCCCCACTGAGCGATATAGACTATTACAAATTTCTCACTTCCTTCGATCCAAATGGTCTCTAAACTCTACACCCCCTCTACCGACTCCTTACGAAATATGGTGCGGCAATATGCTGGATCAGAGGGGTGGTATCTCCATTTTTTACTCTCTAGCCAAAAATGCCAACAAGCCATTATATGCCCGACTTTGGGAACAAGATCTGGCAGTAGAGTGGGATCTACCCAAATGGTATTCTCAATTTCACAGATCATTCAAAAATATTATGAATATTTCTCTAATGGAAGCTAGTATTAAACTCATGGTACGTTGTTATCTAGTACCGACCACACTGGCCAAGATTTTCCCGGACGCTTCCCCTTTATGTTTTAGGGGTTGCGGGCTTACTGGCTCCCTATTTCATATTTGGTGGACCTGCCCCAGGATACGGAAATTCTGGAACAATTTTTTCCACCTGTTGAGGAAAATTACGGGTACACCTATACCACAGATACCTGAGATAGCACTTCTTAATGCCAGTGTGGACGGAACTCCCAAACACACCCAAGCCTTAATTTTCTATATGCTCTTAGGTGCTAGAATTACTATAGCTAAACATTGGAAAAGATCCACGGTACCCATGCACGACATGAAAAGGAAAATTTCTTGGATCATGGCCCAAGAAAAAATCGTTGGTACACTACTGGATAAAACCCACAAATTCCAATTGATCTGGGAACCATGGGCGAATTATGTCGGAATTCCTATAATTCCAGGGACTTAGATTTCTAAGGCTGCTCCTATCCGATTGGATGACCTTCTCTCCTTATCCTCCCCAATTCTCACCCTTCTTATGGACCTGCTAGCCCTCTCTTTCTTCCCTACCTTCTCTCTCTTTCTAATTCTGTTCCTTTTCCCTCTCTCTCTGGCTTAGATGGTTTGCTCCAGTGTTTTGATCTCTTGTATCCAGATACGACAGCAGGCAGAAGCCCCCTGGCACAGCTAGGTATCCTCACGCTCACACCGAGGTTGCTCTGGACTTTCAGTTCAGCACTCCTGTTACAGGTGTAGGTTCCTCTCTGACCCCTACACACAGCGATTGATTAGTCGATTGACCTTTGGTTTATCTATGTGCTAGATATAGAAGATAGGCAGCCCACTACTGCACTGTCTCTTGCGGGCCATTCGGAGATGGGGTTGGAGTGAGAGGCCGTCTCCACAGTGTGCTCCCCTTGGGGTGGGGTACGGCTTCCCCCCAGCATTCCATCTTCCTATCAGGTATAGGTTATAGCCTGAGGCTTCTTTAGTGCATAATCCTCATAGTTACCTTTCTGGATTGTTACTCCTATTTCAATGTAAATGTGACTGTTTTCAACTTTATGTAACGCCTGTTAAACACTGGTACGTCATTATGCACCCCCTGACTTTAAAAAGGGGAGGTGCTATCTTTTACTTGTTTTGTTTTTATTTTGTAAAATTTAATAAAAATCATTGAAAGAAGAAAAAGTGAAATGTACAAACATGCATGCTCGGAAACAAGTACAAGTTGAAAGTGGTTGGTCTTGTAAAACTAGCGGTCATAATGGAGAATTCACATTCGTGACGCCGCAAATTATGAAATCCCCAAATGCAGCACACATTCTCTTCTTCTTCATAATGGGATAATAATGAAGCTGCTTTGCTGGTGATACTGACAGAGTTCTGCCAAACATATTTAAAATGGCTTTTTTCTAGTGATATCAATAAGAATTTTTTTTTGGGGGGGTCAAGTTACCCCATAGTTTTTCAGGTCAAAGATACAACTTACAATGTTGGTGTCCCTTGTTAATTTTACATTGTATTTTTTTAAATGTACCTGCCTACTCCCAAACTGTCATTTTAAATAAAACATATAGCCAAGTATTTTTCAAATCATTTTTTTTTATTTAATAGGGATCACAACAGGGTCCTATAAAAATCAAGAGGAAGGCAGCGATGGAGAAACTGTTGGAATTGGTGAAGTCTTTGCACCCCAGGGCAGTCCTCAATTCTGTGAAGAGCAAAATTGGGAACCTGAGGAGTACATTTCAAGGGAGCACAAGAATGTCATGGATTCCGAAAGATCGGGAGCAGCAGCACATGACTGGTATGTTCCCAGACCAGACCAACCCCAGGTCATCGCTGTCAACGCTCTCTTCCACTTAAACTGAGGCAATTTTTTTCTTGTGCATTATTCCAAAAATAAACTCAAATACATTAGACGTGTTATCTGCCATCAAAATCAAATAAATAAAACAAAAAGTGCATTCTCTACAAAAATAAAGTATAGTATAACAATTAAAATCATAATTTGCAAAACAAAAAAAAGGAAATGAAAAATGGTATGGATGAAAAGCCCCAGCCCAGCGGCCTTGTTGGGAGTCTTGGGGCTGGAACTGCCAATGTCTGGCATGCTGCTGTGGTGGGTGGGGTTGCTGTGGTGGCTGTGGAGGTGGTGGAGGTGGGGCATGCAAATCTGAAATATGTGTTTTTGAGTAAATTTGTCCCCTCCCCCTTATTGAGAAGCTGCATAATTAATTCCTTGCACATCCTCCTTTGCTCCCCATCCATGTCTCTTAACTTATTCACTGTCAGACAACCAAATGCCTCAGCTGCATCTGGGTCCATACTGCTGGCCATTGTTGCGTTGTTGAGGAAGGCAGCTGTGGTCTCGTCTATGTTCCTGCTCTTCCTGGATCTTTTAACAGGAGGGCGTAAGGGAGGGATATGGGACTCTGTGTGGCTGCTGGCCACTGGCTCCTCCAAACTGCCACTTTCCTGTGTATGAAAATGGGACATAACTAGTATTTTTTTTTGTCATCAATCACACACAATTTTGAGCTCATGACTGTTGCAAATTGAATGTGGAGAAATAGAAAAGACTATCATTCTGACCCCTGCATTTGTCCTTCTTGTCCCAATCCTTTTTGGCCCTACGGTCTATTGGTATAGAAACCACTTTGTTAAGGCAGACATTTTTGAACAATAATGTCTAGTTATCATCATTCTATTTTTGGATACAAATATGTTCAACGATGCTATATCTGGGTCAAGCTGGGTTCTTCCACATTTTCATCCTGTGTTGAAGGACCAGGCTGGACCTCAGGAGCTGTGACCTCATCCGATGTGAAATGGAGTGTTGAGAGTGATGGCCTAAGTTGGGTTTGGTTGGACAAAAAATACAGGCTGTGGTAGTACCACCGCCTGGGGATATAAATGTCACCTGTTGATGCTCCTGATCTCTGTGATTTTTGGACCTTCTTGTGCTCCATATTAGATTGATGTCTGCTCTGGGGTAAAGAGGCTTTACCAATCCCAGAAGTTTCTCCATTGCTGCCTTCCTCTTGATTTTATTAGAGTAATCCCTACTTTTTACCTTCCACAGACAGGGCAGGTCTCGGTATTGGTTGATAAATTGAGGCAAAAAATCAGGCAAAGTGAATTTATCCATCATTTTTCAATTATTTATCTGATGCCTGTAAGACAGAACTCAAGATAAACCATAATGTCAGGCTTAACTCATAATCTGGTCCCAATATAGGCCTCAATCTTAGCAGTATAGGTCACTAATCACCGATGCCCCAAATTACAATTGTATGATGAAACAAGGATCAGCTGAGAAAATGCTGGTCAGACCTTCAATTGAGAGAGGAAGATCAGTATAGAAAAATCAGGAAAGTGCTAAGAAAAATAGGATTTTTTAATACAGCTTGCCTGTAAAATCCTTTTCTTGGGAGTACATTACTGGACACAGAGCTCTATCAATTACTTATTGGGTTAGATAGTCACAATCAGGTGATTGGACACTGGCAAACCCTAAATACAAGGCGGGTTCCTCCCCTATATAACCCCTCCCATATGGAGAGTACCTCAGTTTTGTAGCAAAGCAATAAGTATCTCAACGTATTGTGGCATTGGGACCCTGTGCTACCTGAAATATTGCTGGTTTATACCAGATTTTGGAGAGAAAGGCACACTGATTGCACAACTGTGTGCTGGGCTATTTAGTTGTGACCTGGCTATGGCTCAGGGCCCCACCCAACAGACAAGAAGTCTGTGCATGGGAGTCAGGTGGACTCCCATTCCTCTACAGGAGTCAGAGACTACATGGGTACAGCCAGAGCATTCATGTCTGCAGGAGGCAGATGCACTTTGTGAAAGAACAGCAAGGCACTGATCAGGAGTAATCTAGGAGAGAGCTTAACTCAAGGAAATCTTTTTGTTCTAAGAAGCAGACCTAAAGCCTAGGCTGCAGGCTTGAAGCAGCCGTGTGGCAATAACGTAAGCCAGGAAGCTGTAAGAGAGAGTGTCACCAGAGGTACAGCATGGGTACCAAACAGGGACACAGTTACAGGGTCAAGAGGACTGAGGACAAAGCCTGAACAGCAATGCTGACCAGAGAGCCAGGTGGCTCTGTATTTTCCATTTATTTCATTATTGCTTTGTGGAAGAAACCCCTGCATGGGATTCCTGGATGGACTGTTTTTCTTTTACTTCAATAAACATGGGCCACAAAAGCCCTTAAACTGCATATCTGGCATAGACACAGCTCACTGGTAAGATCTACACTGAAGCTAAATAACCCCCAATACTACAGTATATATACATAAATCCCGAAGAGGGGCAGGAGATCTGTGTCCCATGATGTACTCCCAAGAAAAGGATTTTACAGGTAAGCTGTATTAAAAAAATCCTATTTTCTTGTTCATACATCACGGGACACAGAGCTCTATCAATTACTTAGTGGGATGTCCCAGAGCAATGCCCAGAGGGAGACACAGATCAAAAAGCAGACCACCATTGGACGTGAGGACCTATACTGCTGCCTGAAGCACTCATGCCCTTTTACATCCACCCAAAAGAATTCCGTGAATGTATAGAAGGAAAACTGCAGGAAGTTGCAGCCTTGCAGATCTGAGCCGAGGAGGCCTGGTGAAGAACTGCCCATGATTCACTTACTGCTCTAATTGAATGAGCTCTCAAATGAAAAAAAAATAATGTATTTTCATCTTGAAACCTTAAGCCTGAACAATAACCTGCTGAATCTACTTAGAGATAGTGGATTTTCATGCTGCCTGGCCCTATCTAGGACCTTCCGGCAGCACAAACAAAGCATCAGCTTTTCATATCAGAGCAATTACTTTCAGATAGACCTTGACTGCTTTTACTACATCAAGAGAGTGTAACAACCCTTCTTCCGCAGAATGCGGACCCGTACAAGGACGGTAGGACAACATCTTGGTTCAGCAAATAGCTGTTAATTCTGATATCCCTCTAGCAGAGGATATAACAACCAAAAACTCAATCTTCTGGTCAAAAGAATCAAAGGAATATGGAGTATTGGTTCAGAAGGTGTGAAACAGACCATTCCAATCCCACGGGTACAAGGGAGACTTAACTGGTGGAATTGAATGCAACACCCCTTTGATAAAAAGCCCAGACTAAGGAATGAGAGGCGAGTGGCCTCTGAAAAAAAAAAGAAATATTTATAAGGCGAGAACTGACCCTTGATGTGCTCAAGGCCAGTTTCATTTCTACCCCTAACTGTAGAAAGGCAACACTTATGCCACTGGCATACCTTTGAGGGTGCCAAACCCTGGATTCATGCCAGAGCCTGAGCCCTTTAGACCCAGTAGAGGCGGGCCCTAGCAGTTTATAAAAGACTTAAGCACTGTGTCAAACCACAAGAGCAAGCCTACCAACCAGAAGAGGTGCTGTTTCCCTGAGAAATGCAGACAAGTTCTGAAAACACATATGTAAATGATTCTCCATATGTGTAAGTGGCAAGAGTTAAGGTCATATGCCTCAAAAGAAGCGTGCGTTCATGGAAGCATGAATTTTCTACAATATGCTTAAAACAATAAAAAGCAAAATAAAATACCAATCGCACATGTACTAGGGAACGGGCACCTTGCAAGCAAGCATGCAAACTACCACCATTTCTGCCCTCTTGTGAGGATGCTGCTGTTAAGCAGCTAACTCCTCCTGTTCACCCCACACACTGCAAATGCAAACAATCGTCTTAAAAAGACCTATGCAGGGCTGCAATGTTGGGAGAGGCTGCAAGCCTGAGGGGGGCAGTGGCTCATCCTGTGTGACTGCCTCCAGTCTTTCGGGGGGGGGGGGGGGGGGGGATAGAACCCTTAGATCTAGGCAGTGATTTAATATTGGCTCTTTTACCTGCCCCTGAAGCCCTCTTACAGGGAGACATAGTCCTAAGCTGACAAAAGCAGAGGTACTAGTATAAATGCAATCACTGTTGTGCACAGTCTTACAATATTATTATTAGCTTAGTCTGCACAACCTGAAGCCAAGTAGGTGTCTTAGATATGCCTGGATCTGAACCCACCAAGATGCTTACTGCCTACAGCTCTGTGTCTCACTGCTTACACTGTCTTCCTTCCTTTTAAAAACAGCCACCTTGCGCCTGCGCACTGATGCGCCGTGCATGGCGCTAGCAACCATGCCCCCCTCCTTCCTCGCTGAATCCGCCTTATAAGCGCCCCCCAGAACCAACATGGCAGCAGACGGGGTGAGGACGGGAGAAAGGAGGCAACTAGAGGACTACATGGGACCCTCTAGACTTTGTGGGATCCCTTTCAGATCATGTGGCAGAGCCTGAAGCGGAGGAAGTGAGCGGCTTCACAGACCGGCTTCACTGAGTGTGTATCCTGGAAGGCATGTAAGTAAACACTGGGTATGTCTCTTACTCCCTCTAGTGGTGGAAAATAGGTAAGACATGCAAACTACTCATTGAAGATAATCCATAAGGTGTATACTTAGGATTGTCTTAACTTACCTTATCCCCACTGCAGGACTGCTGAGAACAGACAGATCCAACCTTCACCCATCACAGCGGGTAACGTTGTGCCAACCTTAAAGGTTCTGGGTTCCTACTTACAGGATCCTCTTCCCTGGACATGTAGAAGACTCTGCCAGAAACTTTTCGAGCAACTTTTAATTTGTGCCCCAAAGTGCTGTATCTCAGAGCCCAGTCCTCAAAGAGAAACATTAAAGGCAAAACCTCATTTCTTCTTTCACGAGGCCTGGGTACCATCCATCTTAAGCGTTTTTATTGGCCTGAGGCATGGATCCGGTTGTATAGCTCGTAGGCCCCCGCAGAGACCATCAAACAGAGCTTTCTTCTTAGCACATCTTTAATGTGACCAAACTCCTTAGATACTGGAAAAAAAAACTGAGGTACTCTCCATATGGGAGGGGTTATTTAGGGAAGAAACTCACCTTGTAATTAGGGTTTACCAGTGTCCAGTCACCTGATGGTGACTATCTAACCCACTAAGTAATTGCTAGAGCTCTGTGTGCCATGATGTATGAACAAGAAAGTAAGTATTTGTCCTGTGTTCCTATTATTACTTTCATGCTGGTCCAAGTTCTTTTCTTTACCGTTCTACAGTTTAAAATGGCAAGTATTATTTTTGTGGACACAGGAATCTTTTGCGGGACATGAAACATCGTTTTGATCGACCACTAATACTTTGTTATTGGGAGATGCATGTTAAATGCATTTGTTATGGCCTACTTTTATGTAACATAAGTTCATTAGATTGTTGTCTAGATGTTTTCGTAACTAATTAATTGTCAACTTTATTCAGTGTCAGTAGAGGACACTCAGCAGCTGCTACGCAGCTGGATGCAGGTGTGGGACACCATAACACCTTTGTTATGGTGTCCCACGCAGGTGCTCCAGTGGATACTAGGGGTATCTCCATGTGTGAAACTTCCACAAAACAGATAAGTATTCCTGCTTTGGAAAGGGAAAAAAATAGGTATTCAGCTTGGATCTCTGCCAAAACAGACAATTGAAAGACACTTCCAAACAATGTTTCATACTACTATTTCTAGCCTAACATATCTGTCTTTTAAGTATACCTTTTTTGTATTCACATTGGAGAGAAAAGAAGAGGAACATCTGAGCTGTGTGTGGACACCCGTAACCCAGCACCTCCTAAAGATCCAGAAAGTCAACTCACCACACACTGATGTGCATGAAGTACCGTGGGAAGTTCTTGAAACTGTGTCAACCACAGTGTCAGAGACCACAACTTCAAGTGATAGATGGATGCCTGCATATTTCTAGAACATGGTGTGTTTTATATTTTGTAGGTGATGTGGATGTTGTTGAAGACCAAACTCACTTCAGCAGTGCAAATACTACAGTGAGCTCTTGGTTTGCAATAGGGAATTGGAGAAAATTAAAGAAAACATGCATGATCTACAAAACAGAGTTATCAACAGCATCAATATTTTAGCTAAAATTTGAAAGCTAAACATGTGGGGTTTTTTTTTTTTGTTCTGTTGTACATGTGTTTGTACAGTTTTAAATTGACTAACCTTTACACGATTTCACTTTAGCAAAGGATTGACGTATGAACCTGCAACTCCATGACTTGTCATTATTTTTTTTTGTTGCCTACATCATGTTAAACAGGATCAAACCAATGCGTTTCAGCACTTGCAGCCTTTCTCAGATGAGTAATTATGCTTTAGATGAAACACATCAGCTTGTTTCCTGTTTACATTTTTTTTTGGTGAGAAAAAGAGGAATCATTGAGTTGCCAGCTCCTATTTTAACTTTGCCTATTTCTCAGAGTGGTTTGCCTCCACAGCTACAGCACCAAATTGGACACAGCACATTGTTGAATATGTTGGGGTAGCTTGTCCAAAAGTATTGTCATGTACAAAAAGCTTGAAGGTGTGCTTTCACACATTGTACAAATATCCGTGTTTGGTATATTACTCCCAAAAACTTGAATACCTTCACCAGTTTTAGTTACACGTATACCTGTATTTTTTTGTCGTTTTCTAAGAAACTTTTATAAGAAATGTGGCTGTTACCCAAATTACATCTGAAGAATTAGGAAACAACTTTGTGTCTTTCCTTGCTTCTTTAGGGATGCTGTATTTTGTTTGCAGGAAAGTATGAATATGTACTTTGTTCATTTAGAACGCAAATCAGTTTGGGCAACAAAGCTTTATGTAGCAAGTGCAAAAATCAATGTAAGCCTGTTTCACATTGAAGCTACTTTGAAATCGTGATATTTTACTTGAAGTTGCACGATTTCTAAGTAGCAAGGTCAGCCCAATTTCAGGTGCTACTTGATAGACATTTGTGTGGCTTCATGCCCAGATGTCTATTGAAGTCGCACCTGAAATCGACAAAAGTAATGCAGGAAATAATTTTGCAAATTGGTGACAGGCACTTCACAAACGGTTAGGACATCTGTGGGTATCATAATAAATAGAAGATATAAAATGCTCCATAGTGTAAAACCATTAAAACTTGTTTATTAAAAAGATTATATTGTTCCCTGCAGTTCAAGAAATTTTAGACTCATTCAGCACGATATCCCTATACAAAATAAACCACAGTAAATCGTTCATGCTCAATTTGGGACTAGACCAAACAACCAAATAATTAATTTCCTCCAACTTTCTTGGGCCCCCAACACCTTCTTACCATATTTGGGAATCCAGTTAATTTTTCTTAGCCAAATTTGCTTAAAACCAATTTGGAGGACCTCATGGGCAGGCTTGCGTGGCTAACGAAAGAACTGGGCCATGTTCTGGCCTCATGGGCTGGAAGGATCACCCAGGCCAAAATGTATTTATACCTATTTCGTACAATTCCCCTCCCACAGGTACAAAATCAAATAAGGAAACTCCAAGGAATTATTAACAGCTTTATATGGCGGCAGCAACGACCTAGAGACCTAAAAAAGCCATACTCATCACCCCTGTCCAACAATCCTTGATCAACTAGAAACGTGGTGGTGGTCGGATCAATATCAAACAACATGGAAGCAAATAGAAGCTACAGCACTCAATGCAGACCCTAAACTCATCCTGGGTTAATCTGAAACCAACGCACCATTTTCTGGACACTATCAATGCCTCACTTAGGGTATGGTCTGCACTTTCACAAACAGATGCAGGCATCTGACTGGATACCCTATCATCGCTTCCCACAAAAGCGCTAGCTCTTCTGGCACCAGACCTACCCCTCAAAGAATGGACAAAGGCTGGGATTTCCAATTTAGGGACGCTTATCTCACCTTCAGGCCTGTACCCTTTTTCTCACCTTCAACAACACTTTGGTCTATCCCCCAAAACCTTTTTTCTCTACCTCCGGATAGGAGCCCTTCTTTCCAAACTGCAGTGGTCGAAAACAGACTCCTTCCCAAAGGCTCTGCTAAAATTTTACAACAATAATGACTCTAAAGTCAAAGGAATTTCCCTTTCTTACAAGTTGATCACCACACCATCCTCGGATCTCCTAACCTCAGCCATCCAATACTAGACACCCTACAAAGACCAGCCATCTCCAGAAACCCTATGGCTGAAGGCTCTCACACTTCTCCTATGGCTATCTCATTGTATCACACATTGGGAATCCCTACAGAAATTATTTCACAGATGGTATCTCACTCCGAAAAAACTTGCAAGGATTTACCCGTCTTCTTCCCTCAAATGTTGGAGAGGATGCGATGAAAATGGATCTCTAGTCCACATCTGGTGGGATAGCCCTCCCATCAACAAGTTCTGGGGGAAAATAAAGAAACTAATCCAATCTCTATGCGACACAACCTTCTTGATGTCCCCCCTAGACCTACTCCTAAGTTTGTCCATCCCCACCTGGCCCAGGCATGTGCAAACGACATACATCTTAATTGCAGCCCGCCTGGCAATTGCAAGAAAGTGGATCCTCCTCTTTTAAAGGACGCAATCCAGATACTTAACCAACACTTCCAGATGAAATATTCATTTGCAAAAGCCAATTACTCCACAATCTCTTTCACTGAGCTATGGGAAAAATGGATTGCCGATCCCAGAAGCAAACCCCTGGGGTAGGCAGCCCTTTCACCCCACCAATCTCTAAATCTGAATAACCTCAGCGGGTCCTCTTTTCTTCCGGCAGCAAACACAGTCCTTAACCCTTTCATATCCGCAACACCTTTACCTCGACATATCATCAGCTCAGTCCCCCTCTTCTGAACAATGCTCTCCCCAGAGCACTATCTCCACTACAAAGATACACTTGATTTAAATTGTTGACTTCTCATTTTTAGTAGTAAGAAGTCATTCGTACACCAGTCGTGCAAGGGTATGCTCAAATGGCGCTGTTTTGTAAAACCAATTTTTCTCCTTAACTCAATAAAAATGTAAGTTAAAAAAATATATATATATATTGCACTTACATGATAAAACGATTCAGAAAGCAAAACAGTCTGATGCTTTTGCCGGACACAAAAAACAGACAGCCCATCCTACTGGGTATGCGTGTGGAGCACAAGGTGACGTCAGCACGTTGTTCTGCCCTACACGTTTTGTAATAGCTTACGTCATCCAGGGGCCCCTGGATGTGATATTTGTGATATTGTTCATTTAGTTTTTAATCACATGGTTAACACGATTCTATTGTTTTTTCTTTACTTTCATATAAAGAGTCATATTTATGTGATATGTAAGAACCACAGCTTTCCAATTATTTTATTTACAGTGGTGTGAAAAAGTGTTTGCCCCCTTCCTCATTTCCTGTTCCTTTGCATGTTTGTCACACTTAAGTGTTTCGGAACATCAAACCAATTTAAACAATAGTCAAGGACAACACAAGTAAACACAAAATGCAATTTGTAAATGAAGGTGTTTATTATTAAAGGTGAAAAAAAATCCAAACCATCATGGCCCTGTGTGAAAAAGTGATTGCCCCCCTTGTTAAAACATACTATAACTGTGGTTGTCCACACCTGAGTTCAATTTCTCTAGCCACACCCAGGCCTGATTATTGCCACACCTGTTCCAATAATTGGAATTTATCTCCTGTGTGTCCGCTTTTCTCCTTCCCTACCAGCCGCTGGCACCTGCCAGATAGCTCCTGGGCCCGCAGATGGGCAAGTAGAGCCTGGAAAGCATGCCAGGGTATGGAAGAATGAGGGGGGGCACCCACACCAAGGGTCTGTGTAAGCAATCAGGCAGCAGCGCTGCCACTGGAATGCTTTCACCTGACAGGCAGGAGTCTGCTTGTCAGTTTCACACACAATCCTGATTGCTGCAGGACCAGATTGTGTGCGAAACACCCTGCTGGCAGCAGAAGGGTTAAAGCCCTCTGAACACAAATCAAAGCAACTGTCAATAAATAATTACCTTATAGTCCTTTTCACACAGAAATCATACCCTCTGTCTCTTTCTCCTAGCTTCAGCACTTCTCCAAAGCCCCCATACAAATCTATCAGAGTGCTCCTTAACTACACCTACAGTGGTACACAAGCTTGAATTCAGATTTGCTTTGCTTTTAAATTATTAAATTATTATCCCATCCCCTTGATAAAAAAATAGAAAACCAATACACAAAGGGCATTCGCCAAGCTTCATAAAATTCACAGAAAGATCAGAAATACATAAAAAAACATGTTGGTGCTTTAAAGTCAAAGTAACACTTACAAGCCCCAAAAAAATCATGCTGAAGTGGTAGTTGCTTTAATGTGTGGTAAATTCAAAGCAAGTGTAAACAAGCCTTCACTGCACATGTTCTGGTCCTGAACATCTCTCAATACTTTGTGGACAGTGGACACAGGTTCATGAAACTACCCAAAAATGTTCAGATCTGGAACTCCCTAAAATGCCAACATTTTTTTTCTTACACCACAACTTGATTCCAAAATTGACCTACAAAAAATTGATATTGTCCCAACCAAAAATGGCACAGTCTGTCAGAGGTCAGGTGTGAAGACCAGTTGCTATAGCAGTAGCAGGACTACCACCAACCAGCAGGATAGGTACACAGACAGTCACCTTGACGGATAACGCAGGCTCACCTGAGGTGCAGACTCTAATGCCGCGTATACACGGTCAGAATTCTCATCGGATAAAGCTCTGATGGTTTTCCCGATGGAATTCTGACGGAATTCAGCTCAAGCTGTCTTGCCTACACACGGTCACATCAAATTCCGATCGTTTACAATGCGGTGATGTACAACACGTATGACGGGACTAGAAAAAGGAAGTTCAATAGCCAGTAGGCAATAGCTTTCATCTCGTAGTTGAATCTGAGCATGCATGATTTTTGGAGTGTCGGAATTGCATACACATGATCGGAATTACTGAGTTTTTCCGTCTGGAAAATTGAGAACATGCTATCAATTTTTGGCTGGCGGAAATTCGGTCAGCTAAATTCCGATGGAGCCTACACACGGTCGCATTTTCCGGTGAAAAGCTCTCATCGGTCTTTTTCTGGCTGGAATTCTGATTGTGTGTACGTGGCATTAGTGTTCACAATAACTTCTGATGGTGGAAATTGATTTTGCTGCATGTTAGTACCAGGTTGCGGTCCTCAGGATTGCTTCACCAGGAGGTGAGCAAGACGGGGTCCTGAATCGGATAAGCAGGTAAGGATCAAACAGAAGCATAGTCAGTTAAACAAGCCAAAGGTCAGTAACGAGTAGTTACAGGTTGGGATCAGGAAGAAGTGTAGTCAAGGGACAAGTGGGTAAATAAGGTTAGATAACTAGTGGTAGCATGATATGGATGGCAGCAGGGAAGAGGAGCATGATATACTGGCTGGAGAGAGCACAATAATCTGGCAAGCAGGAAGTGCATGGGAGGAGTAAAGAGTTCAAGGTTCAGCAGAAGTCAAGGCATAAGGCACGTTTGTCCAATGGATCAGACAGCGTGTTGTCCTTTATCTCAGGTATCTCAGTGAGAGGAGTAATTGCCAGACACAGCAGAGGCCCTAGGTTCAAGTTCAAGCCAAAGTATCATAGCTAAAGCTTAACAAAGAACTGTGTCTGGATCAGGTTACTTTCTAAGTTAAACAACTATTAAAATGCCATGATGGGTGAATGTCATTCAGAAGGAGTAGATGTTGCTGGACAGGCTACATTTGTCTTCAGACTGCCATAGGTAACACAAAAATAGCCAGGGCACTGGATCAATAAAAATTTCAAAGTTTATTAAAACATAACTGAAAAACTTGCATAACAGTTTCTGGGAAGCATTTCAGAGGTGAAAATTATAAAGCTGTAAACAGCAGACACAACCAGGGACCTCTGAGCTGGATGGCAGTATGTCACACCTCTGTGGATCAAAAAGCTGTCAGTATGTGCACAGCGTCCTCTGCCCCCCCCCTAGGTGGGATCAATGCTGCAAACTAGGAGGACTGAGTAGCACTGGCATTGAATTCACAAGGACTCAGAACAGCAAGGTGAGTGGGGGATCCACTCAACAGCAATGTGAGGTGTAAGACCGCTGGGCCAGGAGATGGAATGCCAGACCTCCAGGGGTACAGACTGCTGTCAGCATGTGAGGCTTCCCTCTGGACTGTTAGGAGAGGCCAAAGTCAGTGGATTGAGTGGGCTGGCGAATATATTTCTGGGACCCGCCCCTTTGTCAATGTCATCCACATTTATTTACACACATATTTAGCTTAACAGAAGCTTGTACTGGCACTGTCACCTTCTGTATTATACATTCATTGAAAACATTGCGACAATTTCTGTTGCAGTTTCCTATGGCTGCATAAATCAATAAAGCTCCATGGAACAGACATTTTAAAATGTATCTCAACTTTAACACTGTATGTTTTTTTTAGACAGGAGAGTCAATACTGGACAGACAAGAAAAAAACATGCTAAGGCTCGGTTCACGCCTAAACTGGCCACGGATTGCATAGCAACCACGTGCGTCTCTCTTCTCCATTTTTAGGGACGAATTAGGGCAGAATCTTTGCTTGAATTCAGCGCTGAAACGGAGCCAAAGACGCACAGCATTTCTCTGCAGTGTGCTCCGCAGCCGCCCCCAGAGATATGTGAACTGGCTCCATAGAGAGCCGGTCACATTCTCCTGCTATGCGAATTGGATGTGGTGAAACCAGCATCCAATTTGCATAGATGTGAACCCAGCCTTACTTAGTCAACTGTTTTTATATTGCACAAATGTTTAGTTTAGTAAATATGGGAACAAAGAGACCCCTATACAAGTACTTTGTAGCGGGGGGTGAAGAAGCCAACTCATTAAAGGGCTCAGCTCACCGGATAGTAAGCATTTGAATGTGGTAAAAATACTGTATGCAATTGTAATTTAACATTGTAGGCATGTTTTTGTCTACTAAATTTTAATTAACTTGTGTTCTTTTCTTCTCTGATTTAACTCTAAATCAGTAGAGCCGAAGAGTAGCAATGAGTGGCACAAATTCAATTTTGCATCTGGAGAGTTTCATTAAACGTACCAGGCTGAGTCATGATTAAAATGACAGAAAATACTTCTGCTACAATAAAAAAATTCAACCCTCTGTGCAAAGGGAGCCCATATTCCAACTGACCACTGACTAGAAGCTTTGAGTACCCCATCATAAAACTTTACTCCCATAATCTTACTAATCCCTTCCCTACCACCTGCAAAATACTGGTAACAGAGGTATATGATTGCACTAAATTACATGTGCACATAAGCATTACCTTATAGTTTTTTTTTTTTTTTTTTTTTTTTAATACAGTTTTATTAGTATTGCAATGGGCATAAACATCAATGCTGACAAAGACATGCACCTGTGTTGTACATATTCAGTCAAGAAATGTATAAGTCAATGCCTCTTCAATATAGCATATACAGAAATAATGTATTACAAAGATATTTGGCAGATAATCACTAACTTAATCACAAACTGTCGACAGAAATAAGTGCCAGATAATGTAGAAATCCTATATAATTAGAGCACAATCAGTTGAGAAACTATGAAGACCAAAAACAATAGTGTTGTCTGCTGTCTGAAATGTAGGGATGGAAGGGTTCCCTACTGGATTACAGTTTCCATCATCTTGGATGGGATAGTCATCTACCTATCATTTAGGAGATGCCATATTGTGTCACACTTCACCTTTTGTGGCCAATAATCCACCTCCGCTATATTCCCAGCCACCGACCCCTTACCTGGAATAAACAAATGCCCAGTACAGTTGAATTTGAAACCCTTTACTGCAGAACTCAGATACCATTTCAGTACCTCACATGTCAATAACACAACATCCTGACAGAAGTCTCTAGTGCAGAACACAATATCGCCTTAAAGCTCTTGTATAGTCTTTTTTTTTTTACTTTTACCTACAGGTAAGCCTATAATAAGGCTTGCCTGTAGGTAAAAAAAAATCTCCTAAACCTGTGTGGTTTAGGAGATATTCCCCTCGCAATGAGCCGCTGACTGCAGCGGCACATGCGCACAGGGGAAATCTCGGCTGGAAGCCCGGCAGACGCTGGACCCTGCTGGAAAGAAATCTCCCGCGCACATGTGCGGGAGTGACGATATCACTTCTCCGGCCACTCACAGCGCCGGAGCTGTGATATCCAGAAGACACGCAGAGTTTGTCAGCTCCCTCGGCTTGTATCGCATGGGATGTCGGGCCTCGTTCTAAGGTAAGTATTTCATAATGAGCTAGTATGTGGTGCATACTAGCTCATTATGCCTTTTCCCTTACAGGTCTTAAAAAAAAATTGTCAGCGGGTTTACTACCGCTTTAAGCTACTTCCTATCAATAGTTTTCAATGCAGGACACGTATTCACATCACCATGAAACATCCACCTCAGATGTTACAGATTTGTAATTATATCTCTGTGGTTCTATATGTGGTATCTTTCTTATGCCTTTTCTCCTTTTAAGCTTGATTCACACTAACGCGTTTTTTGATGCATTATTCATTTTGCAAAAATGCAGGGAAATTATTTAACATGGGGTTCCTATGGAACATGTTCACATCAATGCATTTTTGTGCCTCTGCATTTTTGGAAAGGATCAGGGACTTTTTTTCATGCAAAATGCAGCATGTTGCATGTAATAGAAGTCAATGGACCTGCATCAAAAATGCAAGTACCACGTTTTGCCGCGTTTTTACCGCGATTTTGCCACAATTAAAAAAAGTGTCAAGCACTGCAAAAACGCTCAAAAGCAACATGCATAGATGTGAATCGAGCCTTAGTGTAACTCTCTCTTTTTCATTACAGATTTGTTCCCTGGTGGCTTACACTTGGGTGTTCCCTCCACACATATGAAGTGCTTCTCCATAGGCCCCGAGGCCATCCTAAACCAAGCCACAAGACCACCCAAATGAAGGTCAGGGGTGGCAAGGTTTCTCTTTCAGTCCTCAATGTGTCCACACTGAGCATCCTCACAGTTTGACTCCACAGAGGGCTCCCTGTCTCTCTTTTCCAGCACAGCTCTACATCTTGCTGAATAGGAGTGTCCTGCTCCCATATCGCAACTACCCTGGGCTCCACCCACAGCTTGCATATAAAGGGACACTAACTCCACCCACTATATCAACATGGGGGGCTATAAATAAAGAGGCACTGACACCTATCAACAGGAATATTTGGTAACTCATAATATCTTTAAACATAACAGATCACAAATAAGTATTTGGCACTGCACCCTGATTACATGAGATTTAAACGAATAAGAGACACTATTTAACCACTTCCCGACCGGTGCACGCCGATGTATGTCGGCAGAATGGCACGGGCAGGCAAATGGGCGTACCTGTATGTCCCTTTAAATTTGCTGCCCTGCCATCACGAGCGCGCCGCTGCCGGCATACCCACGATTGTCTCACGGGGCGGCTGAACAAGGAGATGCCATTGTAAACAGCATCTCCCAGTTCTGCCTAGCAACAAGTGACGCTGATCTCTGCTCCATGTGATTGGAGCAGAGATCAGTGTTCACTAAAAGAAAGCCCAGCCCCCAACAGTTAGTAACACGCCCCTAGGAACACTTAACCCCTACACTGCTACCCACTGGTTAACCCCTTCACTGCCAGTGTCATTTACACAGGAATCACTGCATTTGTATAGCAGTGATTGCTGTATAAATGACAATGGTCCCAAAAATGTGCAAAAATGTCCGATGTGTCCGCCATAATGTTGCAGTCACAATAAAAATCGCTGATCGCCGCCATTACTAGTAAAAAAAAATTATTAATAAAAATGCCATAAAACTATCCCCTATTTTGTAAACGCTATAACTTTTGCGCAAACCAATCAATAATCGCTTATTGCGATTTTTTTTTACCAAAAATATGTAGAAGAATACGTATCAGCCTAAACTGAGGGAAAAAAATGTTTTTATATACATATTTTGGGGGATATTTATTATAACAAAAAGTTAAAAATAATGCATTTTTTTTTCAAAATTGTCGCTCTATTTTTGTTTAAAGCGCAAAAAAAATAAAAACCGCAGGGTTGATCAAATACCACCAAAAGAAAGCTCTATTTGTGGGAAAAAAAGGACGTCAATTTTGTTTGGGAGCCACGTCGCAGACCTCGCAATTTTCAGTTAAACCGACGCAGTGCCGAATCGCAAAAAGTGGTCTGGTCTTAAGCCAGCAAAATGGTCTGGGACTTAAGTGGTTAAAATAAAGTAGAAACTGTGTCTTATGGACAATAGACATGTGTGATTCATTTCATTCTGAATTGAAATGCAGACATATTTTTCGTTATTCAAAAATTCAGAAGTATCCGAATTTCCAAATTACAACAGTAAAGAATTTAAACGCATCTGAACTAACAAAACAACATTTTGGATGAAATTTGAATTCTACGTTTTCGCATTGAATTTGAAAAGTGATTGAATTCAAATAGTTATTGAATCAAATTCATAAGAGATCACAAATAAGTATTTGTCACTGCACCCTGATTACATGAGATTTAAACAAATGAGAGCCACTATTTAAAATCAAGTAGAAACTGTGTCTTATGGACAGTAGACATGTGCGGTTCATTTCATTCTGAATTGAAATGTGGACATCTTTTTTGTTATTAAAAAATTCAGAAGTATCCAAATTTCCAAATTACAACAGTAAATAATTTAAACGCATCTGAACTAACAAAACAAAATTTTGGATGAAATTTTAATTCTAATAGTTTTCGAATTGAATTTGAAAAGTGATAGAATTCAAATTTTCTATGAGAATAACAAGGAATAGAAAACAAAGGATTAGAATAGAAAATAATAGAATAGAACAGAACATAGTACAAAATAAGAGAATATAAAACAACAGAATAAAAAAAATTGAATAGAAAATAAAGTGATAGAATAGAAACTAAAAGAATAGAGTAAAATAGAACAAAATAGAATAGAAAATAAAATAACAGAATAAAATAGCATAGAAAATAATGGAATAGAATAAAGCATAGACGAGAATAAAGTAGAAAGAACCATCTTTTGAAATTTGAATTAAAAAATTTAATTAGAATACAACACAAAAGAATAGCTCAGAAAAGAATAGAACAGAAAAACGAATAAAACAGAATAGAAAAGAATAGAATGGAAAAAAAGAGTAGACTAGAAAAGAATAAAATATAAATAATATAACCTTCTTCCGAAATTAAAATTTTGAATTCAATAAATTGAAATTAGAATATAATAGAATTGAAAATAAAAGAATAGAATACAATTTAAAAAAAAACAATAGAATACAATATAATAGACAAAAATATTCCCAAATTTCAAATAGAATACATTTGAATTTGAATATAATAGAAAAGAATAGATTAGAAAAGAATAGAAAATAAAAGAATAGAATTGTAAAAAAAGAAAATGCACTGGCATATACAAGCCACTGGCAAAAACAGTCAGACATACTGTGTAATACAAGTATGAATACAAAATATGCAGTGCTAATAATAATAATTGTGCAATAGGTGCTCAGAGTATATTTCACAAAAGGCCAAACAAATTGGTGACAATGGTTTCCGGTCATAGACACAATAGTGATCCAATTCCTTCACGTGATCCACCACCAATAAAAAAGGACTCTTACCAGAGTTGGAGGACTATTATGGAGTCAAAAGTGCATTGTAATGTGTATCCACATACTGTATATCAACCATCTAGTGATTACATGTCTTCCAGGAATAAATGATTCATATAAAATCCAGGTGCATCTCAATGGATATGGTGGAATGGGTTCTCATCATTGGTATACAACAGAAAAGACTTCACCATAGTGTAAAACTGATTTTATTTGTGCAAAGAGATTAAAAATACTCACATGGTATAAGATACCATGAGCATGATATACAGTGCCTTGAAAAAGTTTTTATACCACTTGAAATTTACCACATTTTGTCATTTTACAACTAAAAGTGTAAATGTATTTTATTGGGATTTTATGTGATAAACCAACACAAAGTGGCATATAATTGTAAAGTGGAAGGAAAATTATAAAATGGTTTTCAATTTTTTTTATCAATAAATAGCTGAAAAGTGTGGTGTGCATTTGTATTCAGCCCCCTTTACTCTGATACCCCTAACTGAAATCTAGTGGAACCAATTTCCTTCAGAAGTTACCTACTTAGTATATACAGTGTACCTGTGTGTAATTTAATCTCAGTATAAATACAGCTGTTCTGTGAAGCCCTCCAAGGTCTGTTAGAGAACCTTAGAGAACAAACATCATGAAGGCCAAGGAACACACCAGACAGGTCAGGGATAACGTTTTGGAGAAGTTTGAAGCAGGGTTAGGTTAGAAAATAATATCCCAAGCTTTGAACATCTTACGGAGCACTGTTCAATCCACCATCCAAAAATAGAAAGAGTATGGCACAACTGTAAACCTACTAAGACATGGCCGTCTAAATAAAATTACAGGCAAGGAGAACATTAATCATAGAAGCATCATAGAAGCATCCAAGAAGCCCATGGTAACTCTGAAGGAGCTGCAAAGATCCACAGCTCAGGTGGGAGAACCTGTCCACAGGACAACTATTAGTCATGCACTCCACAAATCTGGCCTTTATGGAAGAGTGGCAAGAAGAAAGCCATTATTGAAAGAAAGCCATAAGAAGTCCTATTTCCAGTTTGCGAGAAACCATGTGGGGGACACAAAAACATGTGGAAGAAGGTGCTTTGGTCAAATTAAACCAAAATTTAACTTTTTGGCCTAAAAGCAAAACACTATGTGTGGCGCAAAACTAACTGCACATCACCCTAAACCAGTGTTTCTCAACTCCAGTCCTTAAGGCGCCCCAAAATGTCATGTTTTCAGGACTTCTATTACTTTTCACAGGTGATATGATCAGTTTCACTGCCTTATTAATTACCAGAGCTGTTTCACCTGAGGGAAACCCTGAAAACATGACCTCTTGGGGCAACTTGAGGACTGGAGTTGAAAAACACTGCCCTAAACACACCATCCCCACTGTGAAACATTGTGGTGGCAGCATCATGTTGTGGGGATGGTTTTCTTCAGCAGGGGCAGGGAAGCTGGTCAGAGTTGATGGGAAAAAGAATGGAGCCAAATACAGGGCAATCTGAGAAGAAAACCTATTAGAGTCTGCAAAAGACTTGGGATCGGGGAGGAGGTTCACCTTCCAGTAGGACAACAACCCTAAACATACTGCCACAGCTAAAAAAGAAATGGTTTAGATCAAAGCATAGCAATGTGTTAGAATGGCCCAGTCAAAGTCCAGACCTAAATCCAATTGAGAATCTGAGACAAGACATGAAAATTGCTGTTCACAGACACTCTCCATCCAATCTGACAGAGCTTGGGCTATTTTGAAAAGAAGAATGGGCAAAAATGTCACTCTCTAAATGTGCAAAGCTGGTAAAGACACACCCAAAAAGACTTGCCGCTGTAATTGCAGTGAAAGGTGGTTCTACAAAGTATTCTCTCGGGGGGGGGGGGACTTTTGGAGGGGACTTCAGGTTAGCCTCTTGCCTACTGACCATGGGCTTTTGAGGTGGCTCTATTCTTTGGAAGGTGTGCCTTGGGAACCTTTGAAGTGGTTTTGCTTCAGACTCCGGTCAATGTTAGACATTCGCAATTCATTTCAGTCCAAATTTAAATTCGGATGAAGCCAGCTGCCGCATCCTTGACGGATGCCTTAACAGCTATCAGCATGCTTCTCTGCTGAGAGCTAAAATGTAAACAAAAGAATGCCTGCGATAGAAAATTCAGAAAAGAAAAAAACACCAAAAAAAACGGCATGGGGTCTTCTCCCAAAATGAATACTAGATCCTTATCCCAGCATGCAGACCGGCAGGTCAGGAAAGGCGGGGCCGAGCAAGCGTACCCCTCCTGAACCATACCAGGCTACATGCCCTCAGCTTGGGAGGTGCTCCCCACCCCAAAGCACCTTGTCCCCATATTAATGGGGACAAGGGCCTCTTCCCCACAACCCTGGGCTATGGTTGTGGGGGTCCGCGGGGGGGCTTATTAGAATGTGGAAGCCCCCTTTAGGAAGGGGGTCCCAGATCTTGCCCCCCCATGTGAATGAGCAAAGTGTAAACAGTGTAAACAGTGACTAAAGACACAACACAAGTTTTTGACAATTCCTTTATTAGATCCATCATCAACCACAATGCCTGCCACCACCATCAAACCCTAAAACCTAGTCTTGTTAAGCACTCCCACTGACTGTCTGCTCCACTGTCTGACAGTTCTCAAATAGCTAAGGGGTGGAGTCACCTGACAACTTCAGCCGAGGACCTCTTGTGATGTCACAAGAGCCCAGCAGGGCTGCAGGTGGCATAAATGATAATGGATCTGTTTTGGGGGACATTTTTTTTTTAAATGAAGGAATTGTCAAAAAGTTATGTTGTGTCTTTATTCACTTTTTACACTTTTTCTGAGCAGATCCCCCCACCCAGAGCACCCCCCATGTTGAGAGCATGTGCCTGGAGTGGTTCGGGGGGGCTTGTTCATCCCCCCTTTCCTCACCTGCTGGGCTGCATGCTCGGATAAGAGTCTGTTATGGATTTTAAGGAGGAACCGACACTGTTTTTCTTTTAAATTTTGGCTCTTAGAATCTATTTCAGACCTGAAGGGCCAGGTATGGATTGGGGGGAGGGGGGTCCACTCTGTTTTGTGCCTGACTTTTCTATTGCCGGCATTCATTTATTTACATTTCAGTTCTCAGTGGGTAAGCCTGCTGACAGCTGATGAGTCGTTGGTTGTTAAGGACACAGTGGCCGGCTTTCCTGCCTGCTCATCAACCACTTGCCGACCGGCTCGCACCGATATATGTCAGCAAAGTAGCACGAGTGCTCAAAACCATGTACCCGTATGTCACTCCATCAATGGTGGCTAGTCCCGCTGGTGGCCATGATCATGGCATGGAGAGGCAGAACGGGGAGAGACCTATGTAAACAAGGCATTTCCCTGTTTTGCCATGTCAGGAATCTACTGCTCCCAATGATCTGGAACAATGATCTCTGTCATGTTCTACTGAGCCCATCCCCGCTACAGACAAAATTTTAATCAGTTAATCATTTCTCGACTGATTTGAATTTGAATTGTTCCAGAAATTTTGAATTTGCTAGAAAATTAATTAACAAAATAAAATTAAACAAAATTAAATGAATTTCAAAATTAATCATGGAAACAAAATTAGTAACATCTATCCAATATAAAACATTTTTTTCTGTTCTGAACATGTATATTCCATGTCTCCCTGAAAACACACAGACTCTGGGAACCTAGGACCTGGATACAGATTTGGGGCCTCTGTGCCCAAACCAGCATTGATTATTCAACCCACCTCCTAGACTGAGAGTTTTACAGCAGAATATCATAATCTGCTTCAAACAACTTGATGCTGATGTCTCCTGCTGTTATGTGTAATCTGTTTATTAAGATGTCTTTCTTACATTGTATAATTCCCCATTGTGTGCCTTCTAGGTGTAAATCCTCATTGTTAATTGAGTCATCAATTGTTTTTGTTTATCTGCTAGTGTCCACTTCACCTTGTTACCCAACTATTGTGGGATGTTTATGTGTTTATGTTAGCTGTTCATCAGATGTACTGATGAGATTACTGTTTACAGTTTGCACTGTTGAGGATAATGTTATCATGCTCTTACCTGATTTTGTGTGGTATATAATCTGTGTGAACTTACAGTAAACTCAGTTCCAGTTTGCACCTAAGCTTGTGTCATCTAGTTTTGTGGGTGCAATGCTAAGTCATAATACCTGGTTCCTGGTTCCAGAGTGGAAGAAGCTATCTTGGTGGAGGTGCCCAAGTGGGGTGTCCAGGCAGCTTGTCACACTACCAAAATATGTTTTCCTTTAGTTTTTGGATAAATTAAGTCCCTAAAAATAATTTGTTGTTTTTTAACATTCCTGTCTTTAGGTGCAACAAGGAGTAAGAGGGAATCACCTTTTAGATCAGTATAGGGACAGTGGTTGTACAGAAATCGATCTGCTTTTCTAGTTGCTCAGTACCACCGGATATAGCTTGCAACACTGATCAGTTTATACTGCATTTGCTGCCATTCAGGGGTAGTCAATTTAGCTGCATTTAGAAAAACGTAGAACTATGTGCAATCGGAATCTGATTAGTAATTCTAAATGCAGTTAAATGCATGTAAACCTGAAAAACATAGCTAAACCTGCTTTAGAGCAGAAATATCTAAATGCAAAAAAGAGCAATTTGGTAAGCTGTTTATACATAGGAAATAAACACTGGTGTGTCATGAGAATGAGGCCTACGTTGTAAGGAATTAGGAAGAAGCAGAAGCACACCACATAAAATCAGCCTTGCTAAAACAGTTTTATGAGATAAAAACACCAGTAGAATATCTACCGGCTACAGAGAGAAGCACAACTTGATCCACATGTGGACAGTATCCTTTTTTACTGTTTGAAAATATGTTCCTTTTACTGGATTTACCCTGTAGCAGTGCTGTTTGCGGTACAATTCAGATATTTTCAAAACCGTGCCATTTTGTGTTGAGAGAAGTTATATAGGTGACTGTGCTGTGTCTACAATACATAATTATGCCGGCTCAGCTGACGGTGGAAGAATTTGTTGTGATTTATCTGCAACAAAAGTATTCATACGATGACTTAGGCACCGCCAGAAAATGTATTCTTATGTAAATATATGTGTTAAAATTCTGAATAACATCTGCAGAGACCTAGAAGAAAAATGACGAAGCATTCAAACTTTGTGGGATTTGTTCAGAAAGATAATTTTATTAAAATATGTCAGAGCAATGCCTCTCCTATAGTCCCGAAACAAGATGCTGTGTATTTCTTGATAGAAGTTTGTGGAGTGCTGAGAAACACAGAGGTGTAATAATGTTTGTCAGGTTCCTACTGTTTAAACCCTTTGGCTGTTTTTGTTTTCAACTTGAAGGAAAATATATGCAGGCAGAGTAGCAATGATACATAAAATGAAGACGATAAGCCACAGGCAATAATGAGCATATGCTAATAACAATAAGATGCCAGGGAAATCATTTGTCAAACAACTTATTGTCTTGCTCCTAATTGATCCAAGTATTTTGGCAGTTGGGATGTAAACGAATTTCAGAAATAGGCACCTTTATTATATTGATAGTCTATAAGATTGGTCTTCATATATTAAAAATACATTAAATAAACTCTGACATTCTAACAATGACTATATTGTTTGTGTTAGGTTCACAACCACTATATATGTACACTACTGTGGCAAGTGTATAAAAATGCTGGGAATAAAGAATGCTTTCAGAAATAGAAGTGTTTAATTGTTTATTTTTATCAATGAACAAAAGAGAAATCCAATTCAAATCAATACTTGGTGTAACCACTGTTGACCTTCAAAAAAGCATCAATTCTTAAATTTGTCTGAGTACACGTGCACACAGTTTTTGAAGGAACTCGGCAGGTAGGTTGTTGCATATGTAATGGAAACCTGCATTACATCAGAGGGGGGCCCCGCCCTCCTCATATAAGAAATGTCAGGCTGCCGGGATCCCCGTAGTGTCTCAGTGGAGACAGAGGATGGATGGACTGCGCTGCGCTGCGCTGGAGGGAGAGATGACCCATCGCTGGATCAGATCAGCCATCGCTGGACCCCGGAGAGATGATCATCCGTTGCTGGATAGCAAGATTGGATTACCACCGCTTGAATCTTTTTTAAATTTTTTGAAATTTTTAATAAAGGACTTTTTCAACGGAGTGTGTATCTTTTTTAACATTATTTTACACTTTCTTTGTGAAATGGTAGGGGTACTTTTGTATCTCCTTACCATTTCAAACAGGGGGGAATGGGATATGGGGGGTCCCCTTGTTAAAGGGGGCTTCCAGATTCTGATAAGCCCCCCTCCCGCAGACCCTCACAACCACCAGCTAGGGTTGTGGGGATGAGGTCCTTGTCCTCATCAACATGGGGACAAGGTGCTTTGGGGGAGACCCAATGTTGAGGGCATGTGGCCTGGTACGGTTCAGGAAGGGGGGCGCTCTCTTGTCCCCCCTCTTTTCCTGCAGCCTGCCAGGTTGCGTGCTCGGATAAAGGGTCTGGTATAGATTTTTGGGGGAACTCCACGCCATTTTTTTTATTTGGCGTGGAGTTCCCCTTAAAATCCATACCAGACCTGAAGGGTCTGGTATGGATATTTAGGGGGAACCCCACGTCATTTTTTTTTTAAATTTGACGTGGGGTTCCTTAATATCCATACCAGACCTGAAGGGCCTGGTAATTGAATTTGGGGGAACCCCACGCTTTTTTTTTTTTTTATCAATGACTTTCAATGACTGTTCTCTGTATTACGGGGAGCCGATAATTCATTATAGCCACGAGTGCTTTTAAATGACTTTTTTCCTGCAGAAATGACACTTTGTGCAGGGACAGTTCTAAGCACGGGAAACATGTGCCCCTTTACAGGCATACTATACACACCCCCAGGTACGAAATTTAAAGAAATATTACACTTTTATTGTTTCACTTTAAGCATTATTAAAATCACTGCTCCCAAAAAAACTTCAGTTTTTAGAACCTTTTTTTGCATTGATACATGTCCCCTGGGGCAGGACCCAGGTCCCCAAACACTTTTTATGACAATAACTTGCACATAAGCCTTTAAAATTAGCACTTTATATTTCTCCCATAGACTTTTACAGGGTGTTCCGCGGCTTTTCAAATTTGCCGCAAACACCCCAACTTGTTCGCTGTTCGGTGAACAGGCGAACAGGCAATGTGAGTTCATGAGTTCGACTCGAACTCCCAGCTCATCCCTATGATTAACTAACTCAGTATGTACATGCTCTCGAGGAAGACTATGCCACCATGAAACATACAGTCTACAGCAGGAAGATTTGGAGAATCGGCAGACGCCAGAATCTAAGAAACCTAGGGATCCCTGAAACAGTCAGTGACAAAGAACTGCGCCCTTACTGTTTGGACCTGTTTATCACCCTAGCCCAACACATCCCAGACATAGACTGTTGCCTTGACCGGGTCCCCAACCAAGAATAGACGAGCCTTATTTCAAGATACCCCATGGACCACTACCCAGAAACGATCTGCCTCTTTTCAGAAATTAACTAGATCACATAACCTTTTTGACACCTGGAGAGTAATGCCGCGTACACACGATCGGAATTTCAGCCAGCAAAAGACCGATGAGGGCTTTTCATCGGAAAATGCGACCGTGTGTATGCTCAATCGGAAATTAGCTGGCCGAATTCCCGCCAGCAAAAATCTGAGAGTACGTTCTCAATTTTTCAGACGGAAAAACTTTCTATCAGAAATTCTGATCGTGTGTATGCAATTCCGATGTGCAAAAACTCACGCATGCTCAGATTCAACTACGAGATGGAAGCTATTGAGTACTGGGTATTGAACTTCCTTTTTCTAGTCCCATCATACACATTGTACGTCACCGCATTCTTGAAGGTCGGAATTTGGTGTGAACGTGTGTATTCAAGACAGCTTGAGCAAAATCCTGTCGGAATTCCATCGGGAAAACCATCAGAGCTTTTTCCGATGAGCTATATTCTGGATTAGATCATTTTTTTCATTATGGCCCCTCTTCTCCCTTATGTAATCTCCTCGGAGATAAATCCAATCACTTGGGTCGGATCCATGCACCCATTGAACTCGACATTGTTTTGACGGCTCCAAACCTCAAGACGCTCCACTGTTGTCTTAACGAGTCACTGATCAAAAATCCTGTATCCCAAGCTCACTTGCAACAGAAGTTGACCAAATTTTTTCAGTTAAATGATGGATCATTTGCAGAAATTTCCACCTTGTGGGAAGCCCATACCGCTTTTTTTTAGAGGAGATTGCAAATCTGCAGGCTCTCGCCTGAATCGAGATTTTGCCAAATTAAAAATTGACCTTGTTGCTAAATTTCAGACTACAGAGTTGCACTTACTTGAATCCCCACTGTGGAAATATTTAGAGCTGTTACCCCAATCCAGAATCATATTAAATCATCTGATATGAATAGACTTTTCCAAATCTATGTTGTGGGCAAGACTACAATTTTAAGAATTTGCAAATAAACAACATAGGATGCTACTCAATAGGCTAAAACTGCGTCCCTTCCTGTCTATACCTGACCACTTGATGCATTTAGATGGTACCCCTACATATTGTCCTAAAGATATGTTTGAGGTATTTGGTGACTTCAATAAACAGTTATTGCTTAAGCTCTAACTCGAATTCCTAATTCTCACAGTTGAAGTCTGATGATTTCATGTCCTCCCTAATGTTACTCAAATTGTCCACTGAACAAGTCTCTATGCTTAACGCCCCAATCAACACAGAGAAGATAGCAGAGGTGATCAAAAATGTACAGGCTCACAAATCCCTGGGTCCGGATGGTCTCCCTTACATTTATTACAAAACCTTCTCCCCGACTCTAACCCCTTACTTATAGTCCCTATATTCCTCTGTCCTTGAGGGTTCTATCCCACACTCACAATTTTTACACGCACATATAAAAGTCATCCCTAAACCAGGTAAAGATCTCGCACTGCCAGACAACTACTGCCCCATTGCTTTATTAAATTCAGACTACTAAACATCTGGTTCAGACGTCTTATGTAGCGGGAGTGGGAGACAGCAGCTACGGCAAGGACAGCACAAAAAACTGGCTCCTGTCTGCCAGTCACCCCCCCCCCACTCCACCTACCGAGCCCCACACGCTCCCCGCTACTCCACCGATGGAACGATACCTCATAACGAGCGGCACTAGTCCCACTCAAGCTGCGGAACTTGCTCCCTCACCTCACACACCTCTGCCTCCCAATATGGCCAACGGCTCTCTCACAGCATCTGCGGCTCACACAGCCCACAATGCTGCACTGTCCCTGGCTGTGGAAGATGACCAATACACCAAGATGGCCCAGGAAGTGGCATCTTTACTCTCCCCCACAATCACTGCTGCAGTAGACAGGGCAGTCACTGCAGGGATTGAACAGCTCCGGAGGGAGATAAGAGAGCAGGCAGGCAGGCTCACTGAGGTTGAGCAGTGTGTGTCTGATTTAGAAGAGGAAGCACAGAGCTATCAGGCAGCAGCACACCAGGCATCTCAAACCCAGCAGTACATTTTGGAAAAATGTTATGACCTGGAAAATCGTTTGCGTCATAACAATCTCAGAATTATAGGCCTCCCGGAAGCTTATAATTCATGCTCACTGACAGAACTTTGTAACACTCACATCCCTGCGGCTCTCGGCATTACCACTCCATGTGTTGTGGAAAGAGCCCATCGAGTGGGAGCCCTCTCTAATGACAGACGCTCCCCCCGCCCAATAATAGTTTGATCAACTACTGGGATAGAGTCGCCATCTTAAAATCATTCAGAAATGCCAATTTCTTTCAATTGGAGGGCCATAAGATACTGATTTTTTCTGACTATTAGCAAGAAGTTTCCCTCAAACGCAAATCCTTCCAACCTATCTGTTCAGCCCTCCACCTCAAGGGAGTAAAATTCACTCTGGTGTACCCAGATATTCTACACCTCACTAACCAGGCAGGGGAGACAAAATCTTTCTCACACCCAGAAGACGCAGCCTCTTATCTTCAGGTGCATCTGCATATCCAGCAGGATCTCTCTCCCATGGATACTAGCCGATACCCTGAAGGCCCCAGGGAGAAAAGCAGTCCTCGGAAAGACCACCCAAATAGAATGCGCTACTCAAATAATCCAGGAACCCCAAAACGGATAAAGAGTTCCCTACAGGATTTATGAGCCAAAACTCTTTCCCAACATCATGGCCTTCCGGGATGTTTTATGATCAACACAATTGTGTGGCTGTTCAGTTTATCCTATCGCTCTACTCTTTTGCTTAATTAATGATTACTGTTTGCTTTGACTTGTTTGTTTTGTTTTTCTGTCTAACGACAGCCTTCCGGAGACGTGCTACATGATACTGATCAGTATTGAACTGCTTCGTTAGGTGACCTACCAATACCTAATCACCCCACGATTCGACAACTGGTGTACACACACCGACATAGTACTCCAGTCTCCCTCTCTGTTAACGCTGTCATATGGTGTTTGCTACGTGAGGAAAAAAGAGAAGTCTCGGCTTCCCATATACTGTGAGTTTTTATATTGCTTATACCCTATCTATTCTTACTCTACTGTTTCTCATAACACTTACATTTCTCCTTCACATTGCCTGGTGTATATTCCCACCCCCTCCTCCCTCCTCCTTCCCTCTCTCTCCTATTATCTCTTACCCAGACCATATAATTACCTATTAGGACCAATAACAACTGCCACACGTCCTACATTAACCCATCATTATCTCCATTTGACGCTATGAAAATTGTTTCATGGAATGTCAAAGGACTTCGGTCCCCTAACAAACGCATGGCCATACTCCGACACCTGAAACGGCTAAAGACAGACATAGCACTCCTCCAGGAGACCCACCTCCCATCAGCTGACTTCTGGTGAATGCGTAAACTATGGGTGGGGCAAATCCATGGCTCAGCCTCCACTAACAATAAGGCAGGTGTTCGGATCCTCATTCATAAACACCTTTCCTGTGAAGTTGTGTCCTCTGACCACGATGTGGAGGGACGCCTCCTGACCTTACACCTCTGACTCTCCTCCAAAGACCTCATACTTACCAATATCTATGTGCCCAATACCCCCACAAAATCTTTTTTGCAGGCCATCGCCACACATTTAGCCCCTTACCTACAATACCCCCTTCTATAGGAGGTGTCTTTAACACAGTCATGGACACGCAAGAAGACAAATGCAGGGACAACCCCACCTCACAACCCACGTCTCAACCCACCACAACTCTTCTAAAATTGTTTACAGCAGCCCCCCAGCTTATCAATCCTTGGCGTCTATCACACCCGGAAGGCAGGGAATACTCCTTCTACTCAGCCCCCCACCACACACTATTCAAAATAGACTATTTACTATGCAACCTTGCACTGCTCACAAAAACGTCAGAGAATCTAATACATGACATTGCCATATCGGACCATGTCCCAGTGTCCATATCACTATGCAATTTCGGCCATCCACCCACCACAAAAATGTGGCACTTCCCCAAATTCCTGGCCCATAACCCCCGATCTCCAGAAAACCCTGCAGGAAACATGAACGGAGTACACTTCGATCAATGCCCCGCACAGCTCAGACCTCAACCTGTTCTGGGATGCAGGCAAAACCGTATTACGAGGCAGGATTGTTGTCTTCGCCACTCAATACAAATTGAAGATCCTCACAAGCTTTCAGGAAGCCAGTGGCTGCCTACGACATGCATAGGCTCAACTTTCCAATAACAATACCCCCTTGAACCGTGAGTTTTGGCGCATGGCCAAAACAAACTTTGACCAAGGGACGGAAGCCCAAGAATGCATACTTAAAACTTACTCCGAGCTACAATATGATAAATTTGGTAATAAGTCAGGGAAATTACTAGCAAGGCTATGCAAAGGTGCACATGTTCCCACACACATAACCTCAATGTAAGACACCCAAGGAATCTTACGCTCCTCTCCCACCAATATCAGCTCCATTCTTGAACAGTACTATAATGCCCTATATAGCCTAGACCCCTCCGACCCGAACGCTGCTTAGGAATTCCTAAAGAAAGTCCCACTCCCTCATATTAATCCAACTCTTCTGATCCAACTCAACTCCCCAATCACCAAACAGGAAATTCAAAAAACTATTTCCCGCTTTGCCAATGGGAAAGCCCCAGGCCCAGACAGATACACACCTGAGTTTTTCAAAATTATGTTCCACATGCTTGTTCCCACCTTGGCAAGGGCCTACCAGTCCATTTTTCAGGGCGGGGACTACCTACCGTCCACCTACCAAGCCCACATCAAGTTGATAGCCAAAAAAGGTATGGGTCCTTCAAAACCCAGTTCCTACAGGTCCATATCACTACTGAATCAAGATTCTAAAATCCTCTCCAAAATCATAGCCAACAGACTAGCCAAATTCATGCCAACCCTTTTCTATCCAGTGCAGGCTGGCTTCACCCAAGGCCGATCTGCGTCCTCTAACATATGCAAAGTCCTCACGGTACTCGAACATGCCAGGTCCAAATACCAATAACGATATAGCCATAATTTCCCTAGACGCGGAGAAAGCCTTTGATAATGTCAGCTTCTACTGGTTGTCATCAGTACTACAACATTTTGGCTTCTCGGGTCCCTTACTACTGCAAGCATTGTAGCTTCATCTCAAAAACCATAAAATTATTCAAGGGCACCAGACAGGGATGTCCCCTCTCCCCATTGCTCTTTAATTTAGCCCTTGAACCTCTCTCACGCTATCTCCTTTCCCACCCTTCCCTACACGGTGTGCTTATAGGCCAACAGGAACTCTGTTTAGCCCTTTTCTTCCAAACCAGCCTCCGACATGCTTTTTATCCAGGATGTTTTTACAATGTTTAGAATTTGCGCTGGGCTGCGTATTCATTTTGCTAAAAGCAAGATCTTCCCTTTGTTTCACTTTAGAACCCCTCCCTGGCCTACTTCCTCCACCTTATCAGTAGCAAAAACTCGCATTACCTATCTAGGACTAAATATTGGTAAGACTCCTTCTTCCTTGTATAACCTAAATTTCAATAGCATCCGAACTGGAAACATGGATGGATCTCCCCATCTCGCTCTTCGGGAGGTGTCCCCTGTTCAAAATGGTCAGCTTTGCCAGACTCCTATATCCTCTCCAGACAATACCCTTTTTACTACATCACAAAGATATGCAAACCTTACACAAAGCTATATCACATTTTCTCTGGCAGAGACGTCGCCCCAATATTTCATTAAACAAACTAGTCCTCCCGATGAGCAAGGGAGGAGCTAACCTTCCCAATATTAGACTATATAACTTATCTTGTCTCCTGAGAATATGCTTAGACTGGATATCAAATACCTCTAGGTACTCCAACCATGAGCTAGAATCCGAACTAGCTGCCCCATACGGCTTATCAGTTCTCCTTCACTGTAAACTATGGTCCACCCCTTCTCACCTCTGCCAAAACCTGCTGTTTAGAGACACAATGATAGCCTGGCCTGGTCAGATGCAAATTGAACCTTTCCCCATGGGTCTCCACACACCTTACAATCCACGAGAATCCACCCTTCACATCTACCACATCTCCCTCAGGTCCCAAACTCTGGGCTCACCATCAACTGAAACACTTTGCCCAATTATTTGACTTGCATACCGGAAATGCCAAACCGGTCTCCCAAACATTGAACCACCATGAGCTTACACAACACCACTTTCTGTTCATCCATCAAGCAGTCCAACATGTCTCTAGACTTTTCCCAAACAACACCCAACGCTTTCAAACTTCTAGTCTGGATACTCTACGGGAACGACAACAATTCAAAATCTCTGACATCTACAAACCTCTGAATACACGTCTCAATAAACCATTACGGGCACTAATGAATTCTGGAGAGAACAACAGTTCAAAATAATGCACCGTGCCTACATCCCGGCTTTGCCGCCTACTAAACAATCTCACAAACACCTATGCCCCTTGTGCAGCCAGGAGACACCTTCTCTGCTTCATAGACTCTGGCTCTGCCCTTATTACATCAGAGGGGGATGGGGTCACCCGCACGTCATTGGGGAAGCCGAGCTTCCCCTTGCATCAGAGGGGGGTGGGATCAGGTGACAGGTGGCCCCGCCCTCCTCATATAAGAAGTGTCAGGCTGCCGGGATCCCCGCAGTGTCTCCACCGGTAGAGACAGAGGACGGATGCGCTGCACTGGAGGGAGAGATCAGCCATCGCTGGATCAGATCAGCCATCGCTGGACCCCGGAGAGATAATTATCCTTCACAGGATAGCAAGAGTGGATTACCACCGCTGGAATCTTTTTTTTACTTTTAATAAAGGACTTTTGCAACGGTGTGTGTGTCTTTTTAAACAATTTTTTACACTTTCTTTGTGAAATGGTAGGGGTACTTTTGTACCCCCTTACCATTTCAAACGGGGGGCCGGGATCTGGGGGCCCCCTTGTTAAAGGGGGCTTCCAGATTCTGATAAGCCCCCCACCCACAGACCCCCACAACCACCGGCCAGAGTTGTGGGGATGAGGCCCTTGTCCTCATCAACATGGGAACAAGGTGCTTTGGGGGGAACCCAAAGAATCCTCCCAATGTTGAGAGCATGTGGCCTGGTAGGTTTCAGGGGGGCGCTCTCTTGTCCCCCCTTCTTTTCCTGTGGCCTGCCAGGTTGTGTGCTCGGATAAAGGGTCTGGTATGGATTTTTAGGGGGAACTCTATGCCATTTTTTTTTAAATTGGCGTGGAGTTCCCCATAAAATCCATACCAGGATATTTGGGGGGAACCCATTTTTTTGAAAAAATTGACGCAGGGTTCCCCTTAATATCCATACCAGACCTGAAGGGCCTGGTAATTGAATTTGGGGAACCGCACACTTTTTTTTTTTTATCAATGACTTTCAATGACTGTTCTCTGTATTAAGGGGAGACGACAATTCATTATAGCCGCGAGTGATTTTACATGACTTTTTTTTCCTGCAGAAATGACACTTTGTGCAGGGAAAGTTCTAAGCACGGGAAACATGTGCCCCTTTACAGGCATATTATACACACCCCCCAGGTACGAAATTTTAATTAATATTACACTTTTATTGTTTCACTTTAAGCATTATTAAAATCACAGAAAAAAGTTAGTTTTTAAAACTATATTTTGCACTGATACATGTCCCCTGGGCCAGGACCCAGGTCCCCAAACACTTTTTATGACAATAACTTGCATATTAGCCTTTAAAATTAGCACTTTTGATTTTGAACGTTCGAGTCCCATAGACTTTAATAGGGTTCTAAAGTTCACACGAAGTTTAGGTCTATTCGCAGGTTCCGGTGTTTGCTTAATCCTTACCCTTCAACAAAAGGCACTAATACTTGGCAAGTAATCGGTCAGCACAATATAGCTTGGTTATCAACATGTTTCATGTCAGCCAGACATGCAATACTCAAAAAATGGTCCTCCCCCAGCCCCTCATCAATCCAGGATGTAATATCACATGATATCACATCCTTGCTGGATAAAGAAAACCTTGATGCATACCTATTCAGACATAATTCTTCACCTCGCCTCAAACGCAAATGGTCATCTTTCATCGCTACAACACTACCAACGTTGCACACTCCTGGTTTCCTATCCCCCTCTTCAACTTCTACTGGAACCCTCCTTCTTACTGCTAGTTTACACTCTCCTTAAGACCTGGATAAGAAATGCATAAAAAAATGCATTTTACCTGAATCGATCATCACCCACACCTTCTATATCTTCACTCTCCCAGCTACTAACTTCAATGGGTGTTGCCTCCCCTTCTCAACGACTTTACCTCTCATACCACCCCTGGTCATCTCCACCCTCTTCTCGCTCCACTTCACAATCAACCGTCAGCAAAAGAGGCTGTCCGAATACTCACCATTAAACCATAGCCCACATACTATGGTGTAATGCTGCAAAAAGATATATCTATGTACCTCTATTAGCCTGGGATTCATCCTTAGCCCTTGTACACACGGTTGGAGATTCCGACAACCAAATCCGTCGGATTTTGTCTGACGGATTTTGTCCGAAACTTGTATACACACGGTCGGACTAAGTTGTCGGAAAATCTGACGTGATGACGTTATTTCGTTACGATGGGACTATATTCACGCTAGTAGCCAATAGCTTTGGTGTAGGAATTTGATCTGAGCATGCGTGGCACTTTGTCCGATCAGAATTCTCTACACATGATCAGAGTATGTCCGATCGGAGCATTTTGTCGGAAAATATTTCCGGCAAGTTGGAAAAGTTGGTCCGACGGATATTCCGACGGAAACAGTCCGATGCAGACCACACACAGTCAGAATATCCGACAAAACGCTCTGATTGGACACATTCCGACTGAATCTCCGACCGTGTGCACAAGGGCTAAGTCTCCGAATCATGAACCTTTCTACTCCTAATCCCTTAGTTGCATGCTCTCTGAAACATAACGGTCTTGGTGCTTTCGCACTCACTCCAGGAGCTTTAAAATCAAAACCCTCATCCCGTCTGCCTCTCTCTTTCCTCTATCTCTGGCTTGGAGCCGAGGAGGGGCGATGCTGCAGGGTCTGAATGTTGCCCCCCCCCCCCCTCCGTATTTGCACCAGAGACTTCTGCTCTTCTGTTACTTCATCCTTTATATGAATGTAGTTATAAGTATTATATGTATTGACACTGGTTAAACTTTTTCAGTATCCCGCCTGCGTGTGGAATTTAAGTCTATCTGTAATTGGTCCTACCTGATTCTTCAGGTCATACCTAAACATGTTCATTTTGTCTGCTACATTGTCTGTTTTTTTGTTGTAAAAACCAATAAAGTATTTAAAAAAAAAATTCAGACTATAAGATCTTTACTAAAATATTAGCTAATAGACTCTCTCCCCTACTAACAACTTTGATCCATAAAGACCAAGTGGGGTTTGTCCCAACAAGACATGCAGGGGACAAAACAAGAAGATCCATAAACCTGATAGACTTATTGACTAAAACTAATCAACCCGCTATTGTTTTAAGCTTATGCCGCGTACACACGTAGCAGACTATCCGGCGGACTTAGTCTGGCGGACTTTCCGCCGGACTGTCCACCGGACTTTCCAAACGAGCTACCTGCCCACACACGGTACTTTTGCGGCGGACTAATACGGCGTACTAAGTCTGCCGTACTATCCGCTGTACTTTTGAAATGAACGGACTTGCCCACACACGCGGAGGAAAGTCCGCTCATTTTGAGCGCGTCTCCAGGTAGCCAGGACCAGTGAAGGAGGCGTCGTTGGCCCCGTCACCTGGTATAGACTTAAAGGGGAATCCCTACGCCGAAAAATAAGTCCATATCAGACCCTTATCCGAGCACGCTACCTGGTCGGCCAGGAAAGGGGGTGGGGACGAGCGAGCGCCCCCATCCCAAAGCACCTTGTCCCCATGTTGATGAGGACAAGGGCCTCTTCCCTACAACCCTGGCCGTTGGTTGTCGGGGTCTGCGGGCGGGGGGCTTATCGGAATCCATGATCCCCCTTTAATAAGGGGGCCCCCGGATCCCGGCCCCCCACCCTATGTGAATGAGTATGGGGTACAATGTACCCCTACCCATTCACCTGTGAAAAAAGTAAAAAAAAAAACACAACACACAAGGGTTAAAATAGTTTATTGCACAGCTCCGGGGGTCTTCTTCCGTCTTCGGGGGTCTTCTCGCCCAACTCCTCTGCTATCTTCTGCTCTTTTGCTAGCTCTTTCACTAGCGGAGGAGCCCGGCTTTCTTCTTCGCGGCTGCCCTCTTCTTCCGACTTCGGGGGTCTTGTCCCCCTCTTCGGTTCTTCTTGCCGGACCACCGCGCCTTCTTCTAGCTCTTTTACAAGTGGTGGCCCGGTCTTCTGTCGACGCTGTTGCCGTCCCTGCCATTGTGACCGGAGACAGCGACGGGGCAACATCTCCAGAAGAGAAGAAGAGAAGAACAGAAGATGGCGACGGCGACGGCGACAGCGGCAACAGAAGACCGGGCCACCGCTTGTAAAAGAGCTAGAAGAAGGCGTGGTGGCAAGAAGAACGGAAGAGGGGGACAAGACCCCCGAAGTTGGAAGAAGAGGGCGGCGGCGAAGAAGAAATCCGGGCTCCTCCGCTAGTGAAAGAGCTAGCAAAAGAGCAGTAGAGAGCGGAGGAGTCTGGCGAGAAGACCCCCGGAGCTGTGCAATAAACTATTTTAACCCTTGTGTGTTGTGTTTTTTTTAAACTTTTTTTCACAGGTGAATGGGTAGGGGTACATTGTACCCCATACTCATTCACATAGGGTGGGGGGCCGGGATCCGGGGGCCCCTTTATTTAAGGGGGCTCATGGATTCCAATAAGCCCCCCACCCGCAGAACCCGACAACCAACAGCCAGGGTTGTCGGGAAGAGGCCCTTGTCCTCATCAACATGGGGACAAGGTGCTTTGGGATGGGGTGGCCGCACGGCCCCCCCTTCCCCAAGGCACTCCCCCATGTTGAGAGCACACAGCCTTGCTACGGCTCAGGAGTGGGGGGGCAGCTCGCTCGTCTCCACCCCCTTTCCTGGCCGGCCGGGTAGCGTGCTCGGATAAGGGTCTGATATGTACCTAGGGGGGGACCCCCACACCGATTTTTCGGCATAGGGATTCCCCTTTAAGTCCATACCAGGTGGCTACCTGGAGCTGCGCTCAAAAGGAGCGGACTTCTTTTCTCCGGGCGGGAAAAGTCCATTCATTTCAAAAGTACGGTGGACAGATTGGAGTGCAAAACTACTTTCTTAGTCCATCGGACTTTTGGGTAAAAAAAGTCAGCCGGAGCCTACACACGGGCGGATTGCCCGGCGAACTTGAGTCCGCCGGACTTTTCCACCGGATTGTTTGATCGCGTGTATGAGGCATTAGATGCATAAAAAGCTTTCAACCGTTTAAACTGGCCATTTATGTTTGAGGTCCTTGCTAGATATGGATTCTCGGGGTCCTTCGTACAGACCCTATAATCCCTGTATTCTCACCCCACCTCTCAGGTTCAGATGTCCTCCTATATGTCACAGCAGTTCACCCTTAGTAATGGCACCAGACAGGGGTGTCCTTTGTCACCCCTGTTGTTTATATTGAGTCTCAAACTTCTTGCATTGGCCATTAGATCTCACCCCGATTTCCAGGGGGGGGGGGGTTCCCACTGCAACAACAGGACAATAAACTGTCACTTTTCGCTGACGACATCTTACTGACTCTCACCCACCCTGACATCTCTTTGCCTTTCCTACATGACACTTTATCCGCTTTTGGCTCTCTGTCAGGTTTTAAAATTAACCAGTCCAAAACAAAAGCCCTTCCTATCAACATCACCCCAGACTTGCTCAGCACCTTACAAGGCAGTTTTAAATATCGATGGTGCTCGTCTACGCTAAAATATCTAGGCATCCATCTCACTCCCTCGTATTCTTTTCTTTATCAAGCCAATTTTCCCCCTATGTTTGCAGAAATAACCAGACTCCTGAATCTCTGGTCCTCTCTCGCCCTATCTCTCTCCTTGGGAGAATCAACATTCTCAAAATGTCGATTCTACCCAAATTACTGTACGTATTTGAAAAATTGCAATCCTGGTGCCACTGAAAAGCCTCTAGAGAAAATGTCTTCATTTTGTATGGAATAATGCCTATCATAGGATTGCTAGTTCAGTAGTATTTGCTCTTAAAACTAAAGATGGTCTGGCTGTGGCAGATATCATTACGTACTACTATGCATCTCAGCTCAGGGTACTGACTTCCTGGATTTTTAGGAAAGCTCCAAATAGGTGGGCTGAAATTGAAATGGGGATCACTGTCCCAGTACATCCTTGCTATACAGGCATACCCCACTTTTAAGTACACAATGGGGTTTATTTACTAAAGCTGGAAAGTGCAAAATCAGGCTCACTTCTGCATAGTTGTAGTTCCGCTTTAAGCAGGAGCTAAATGCAGTAAGTTGAACTACAAATGAGAAACTAGGAATTACTATAGGTAGTGTAAGTCCCTATTTGTAATATTGAAATGGGCTAATGGTGCTACCTCTGCTAGATTACCTATTCCCTCTATCAGGTGACCCAAACCTATTTGGCAGGTACTTGTTGTGGAAAAAATGGAGTCGATAAATATGCACCTCTATGGCATCTGTATGTATTCTGGTTATTGAGGTAGGATAATGGCCCCAGAGGGGGAAAAAACAAATAGATAAAGATTGCACAAAAAAGAAAAAAAGAAAAAAAACCTAAAGCTGTGTGTATCGTACCTTCCTATAGGAAAAGACAAAAAAGTTCCCTCATACACTGTTCCACTCTGTTGTATATGCAGGGAAGTTTCAGGTCTCAATCTTAGTGCTACTAATATAACTTTAGCATATATGTGAGAAATTATAAATGAATAAAGTGCATAAGTGCATAAAAAATGTATAAATTATAAGCTAATAAGGTGCATGAATGCTACAATAAATGCTATAAAGTGCAAAGTGGTGCAATAAGATTTGTGCAAATAAGCTTTACAACCATCAGTCCAGATCCTCATACATAAATAAAGTATACCGTACAGGGACCATACAATATATGTAAACTGTAAACTGAACCAATAGTCGCATCAAGTTATATATATGCTCAATAGTCCTCGGCCATCAGTGTTATAGACATTGTAAGAAAAAGATGCAAACAACCAAATATATTGTTCCAAAAAAGTGCTCAGTGCAATGTTATAAAGTTCAAATAATGTCTTGTAAAGTTCAACGGTACTCAAAATCCCAAGATAAAAAAGAAGAAAAAAGGTGACTTCCGTGATCGCATGTATCCAGTGACTTCTGTGCCCCTTTGGGTCCCCACTCACCAGATTCTTATCCCCACTATGGGGTTATGGGCATGTAAACTCTCCACCACTGTGCGCCTTGCATCTGATGGTTCCACCTCCCAGCTGTATACTTGGTGCTCTGATGGTGCTCCTTTTTTCTCCCAAACGGTGGTACTCCTTTTTGTCAAAACGATGTTAGGCGAACAGGATCGTTCCTCAGGGGGATGAGAGATCAATTCTCATAGTGTAGTATATCAATCACCTCGGAGTATATTCTATTAGAAAATGCTTTACCAGATACTCCCAAAAGCTTAATATAGCTTATTGTATAATGCTAAGGGGAGCTCACAGAGAAGGACTCTTTAAAAAGTGATGACTCTTTAAAAAATGATGAAAAAAGAGAGAGTTAGTCCTTATTAATTTATTGAAAAAGTGCCTTAACAACAAAAAAAAATTGTTTAAAATCAAAAACACAAGAAAAAAAATACAAGAAAATAATAATAATAATATATAAAAAACAATTACATATGCCTTGCAGGCTAGTTCATATTATAAAACCTGCTGGGCAAACTGAAAAAGGGACCATTATATGTGGCCACACCCATATAAAGCCCTCCTTGAAAAGGAGCTAGATGGTTAATACCACATATTCCCGGATCAATATAGGGACTAATAGTCCTTAATTCTGAAATTAAAAGTCCAAAAAAGAGACCAACAAAAAATAAAATAAAATAAAAGTAAAAATAAAAGTAAAAAAGATTGGTTTGTAAAAATATATACCGCCGTAGCGTTTATATGAGTTATTGCCGCCTCTGTCAAGTGAGATCGCAGGCGAGCGGCATGCGTTCCAGCTGCACTCCACGAACTCAACAGACCGGAAGTGACGTGGTGTGCGTGGCTCCGTTATATGTGTTTCGTCTTAGACGTCCTCAGCAACGGTGCCACGCCACCACACACTATCGTCTATGAGGAAAACCACCTCCTCCCAAGGCTTTGACCAATCCTTAGGGGGGGGTGTGTACTACGTCAGTCATCCTAATCAAGTCCTATAGATGCCAGAAGAGAGTGTGGGACGAGGAAAAGAAAGTAAAAGACATGAGGACTGGAATGTATTATAAACAGAAAAAGATACATCTGAGAAATAAAAAAAGAGTAACTACAATATGATACAAGTAAAAAACACATTCCTCCTACAGGTTTCCAGTAGTAACAGTTAATCTGGAGGTTTTATCCCCCCAGTATTTCATTACACATATGCATACCTAGCTTGTGAATATTACCCAATTAAAACGACTCACGCCCCTGCCCCAATCATCCATTGTGTCACAGGTGGCATAAGTTGCTTTATACTGTGATATGCAGCAGCATTGCAAATCAGATATTACCCTATAAAGCTACAAAAGGGGAGTTTATTTATAAAACTAAACAATACATTTAGAAAGGCTCTGTATGCGCCCTTATTAAACTAGGAGGAAACTTTTTGTCCATATATTTTATAGCCTCAAACCATACTAGTCTTACTATTAATATTAATTTGATCAGGGTTAGTTCCAGGGTTAATTCCAGCATTACAAACCGGATATTACCCTGTAAAACTGCAGAGGAGGATTTTTTTAAACCTAAAAAAGTTAAAAAAGACTCTATATTTGCCCCGATTAGACTAAAAGGGAGCTTATTTCACATATATTAATAACCCCCAAACCATACTGGTCATACCATTAGTATTAATTAAATCAAAATTCATTCTAGTTCTATTTTCCCATAAGTTGGGATACTGGAAGGTATTTTTTATCAGTTCATCAAACACTATATATAGAAAGCATCATTAAGGGGTATACATAGAGAACAATATTTGGAAAACAATATATTCCATCTTGTTTACCTGCATCGAGTTATATAAAAAATCCCTAAACCGTTAGTGTGTGCATAGTGTACAAGAGAAGGGGAAAGGAAAATACAACATTAAAGCGGTTCTTCACCCTAAAGGGGAAGTTCCGCTAGTATTATCCCTCCCCCCTCCGGTGCCACAATCGGCACCTTTCGGGGGGGAGGGGGGTGCAGTTACCTGGATAATCCAGGTAATTGCACCCACTTCCGGCCAGACCGCCGCATGGCTCCGCCCACCGCCGCATGGCCCGTTGTGTTCTGGGAAACACACAGTTCCCAGAGACACAGCGGGGGAAACAAAGCAACGCGACTCGCGCATGCGCAGTAGGGAACCGGGCAGTGAAGCCCTCTTGCTTCACTTCCCGATTCCCTGACAGAGGATGGCGGCGGTGGCTGCAGCGAGACGAGCGATCGCTCGTCATCTGCCGCCGACATCGCTGGAACCTGGGACAGGTAAGTGTGATATTATTAAAAGTCAGCAGCTGCAATATTAGTAGCTGCTGGCTTTTAATATTTTTTTTTTTGTGCAGCTCCTCTTTAATGTGTGCAAGATGTGCATGCCACGTTGTTTGCCTGGCACATCCATAGTTCACACACATCTACCTTAAAAGGCACATATACTATGTATAGATTCCCCTTATTCAATACACTCTTACATGTATCCCCCGGGTTATATCCAGCCCCCAGTATTGAAAGATCCTATCCATAATTCTTATTAGGGAGTATCTGTTATAAAGGCTAGTTGTTTCTGACCATATAGTTAATGATACCTACATCTTTTATTTTCTTCAGGTCCCTAAGGGTTGGCTATAAAGCAGTTTAGCTCTATATCCAAGTTTAACCCTTTGGGGGCCAGAGATCCTAATCTATATATCCAGGCGGTTTCATTTTGACAGATAAGGGTGGTCATATTCCCTCCCCTCCAGTTTTGTTTTATACAGTCTATCCCATAAAACACTAAACATGAAGGGTCTCGCTGATGGAATAGATCAAAGCGCCGTGATAAATTATGGTTAGGGAACCCTTTTCTTATATTCTTAATGTGTTCTCGTATACGCACATATAGCGGCCTAGTGGTTCTTCCCACATATTGCAGATTGCAAGGACATTCAATGACATATGTCACATGTATACTACGACATGTAATAAGCTCTTTGATTTTATATTCTCTATGGTCTGTCTTTGATCTGAAGGTTTCCTTCCTGTGAGGTTGGGGTTTTACTAACCCTGCACGCCAGGCATTTTTTACATTTGTAAAAACCTTTTTAGTTCGTTCCAGGAACTTTATAGATTTAGGAGCGTCAATCACATTGTGTACCAAAAAATTGCGAAGTGTAGGGGCTCTTTTGTATATAAAATTTGTTTTTTTTTGGGAGAATGGCTGATAGAACTTTATCTTCCTGGAGAATAGGTCAGTATTTTCGATTTTCTCTATTTCATGGTACTGTGTGTTGTACCCCGTGATAAATGCCAGATCCATCTTACGTTTTTCCTTCTTGGATTTCTTTATTAGAGTGTTCCTATCCGTATTTCCAACCTCTTTTTAGATTTTTTCTAGATTTTCATATTTATATCCCTTTTCCACAAATTGTGTAATAAGCCTTTTTTGGTCTCTTTTTTTGGACTTTTAATTTCAGAATTAAGGACTATTAGTCCCTATAATGATCCGGGAATATATGGTATTAACCATCTAGCTCCTTTTCAAGGAGGGCTTTATATCTGTGTGGCCACATATAATGGTCCTTTTTTCAGTTTGCCCAGCAGGTTTTATAATATGAACTAGCCTTTGTAAGCATATGTAATTGTTTTTTATATATTATTATTATTTTTTTCTTGTGTTTTTAATTTTAAACAATTTTTTTTTTTGTTAAGGCACTTTTTAAATAAATTATTGGCCTAAAGACTAACTCTCTCTTTTTTCATCATTTTTTAAAGAGTCATCACTTTTTAAAGATTCCTTCTCTGTGAGCTCCCCTTAGCATTATACAATAAGCTATATAAAGCTTTTGGGAGTATCTGGTAAAGCCTTTTCTAATAGAATATACTCCGAGGTGATTGATATACTACACTATGAGAACTGATCTCTCTTCCCCCTGAGGAACGATCCTGTTCGCCTAACATCGTTTTGACAAAAAGGAGTACCACCGTTTGGGAGAAAAAAGGAGCACCATCAGAGCACCAAGTATACAGCTGGGAGGTGGAACCATCAGATGCAAGGCGCACAGTGGTTGAGAGTTTACATGCCCATAACCCCATAGTGGGGATAAGAATCTGGTGAGTGGGGACCCAAAGGGGCACAGAAGTCACTGGATACATGCGATCACGAAAGTCACCTTTTTTCTTCTTTTTTATCTTGGGATTTTGAGTACTGTTGAACTTTACAAGACATTATTTGAACTTTATAACATTGCACTGAGCACTTTTTTGGAACAATATATTTGGTTGTTTGCATCTTTTTCTCACAATGTCTATAACACTGATGGCCGAGGACTATTGAGCATATATATAACTTGATGCGACTATTGGTTCAGTTTACAGTTTACATATATTGTATGGTCTCTGTACGGTATACTTTATTTATGTATGAGGATCTGGACTGATGGTTGTAGAGCTTATTTGCACAAATCTTATTGCACCACTTTGCACTTTATAGCATTTATTGTAGCATTCATGCACCTTATTAGCTTATAATTTATACATTTTTTATGCACTTATGCACTTTATTCGTTTATAATTTCTCACATATATGCTAAAGTTATATTAGTAGCACTAAGATTGAGACCTGAAACTTCCCTGCATATACAACAGAGTGGAACAGTGTATGAGGGAACTTTTTTTGTCTTTTCCTATAGGAAGGTACGATACACACAGCTTTAGGTTTTTTTTTCTTTTTTTCTTTTTTGTGCAATCTTTATCTATTTGTTTTTTCCCCCTCTGGGGCTATTATCCTACCTCAATAACCAGAATACATACAGATGACAAAGAGGTGCATATTTATTGACTCCACTTTTCCCACAACAAGCACCTGCCAAATAGGTTTGGGTCACCTGATAGAGGGAATAGGTAATCTAGCAGAGGTAGTGCCATTAGCCCATTTCAATATTACAAATAGCTACAGAGCACAGACTCCTAACAGAGGCTGAGGAATTAAAGGGCGGCAGCAACCTTAACGTTCCTCCCCCCCCCCCCCCCCCTTCCTAAGTCGGCCACCTACACATATAATTTATCAGTGTAAGTCCCTGACTCTTTCCAGTAGTTAGGTTTACCAACCATGAACAAAACTCAAACACCATGGATAAATCTGCAACAGCTTTAGGGTGAATTCAACAACATTCCCTAGCTTTTACTATTAGTGAAAATACGTAAAACATATTTAATTTCAGGTAATGGCATGTAAGAATTTTACAGTCAAAAGTGATGTTAGTAATTTGCTCCAAATATGTAGCATTCATAGGAAGGCGCTTAAAACAGTACTTGACATATAAGACAGAAATTAAACACCAAAGGGAATTTTTCAGTTCACTGTTTTGCAATAACCATTTAAACACATCAACTATTCGCATTTGCATGGTAATACTTTAGATGCTTTCTGCAGCTAAAAAATGCAAAGGAAACAGAATGGGCAAATTAAGTGCTTATAAATAGGGATGAGCTTCGTGTTCGAGTCGAACATACGTTCGACTCGAACATCAGCTGTTCGGCCGTTCGGCGAATTCCGAACGTTATGGGCCGTTCGCGCCAAATTCGTGTGGCGCTCACGGCCCACAATGCACTGCGTCATCGCAGTGCATTGCTAGCTCATGATTGGCCAAGCATGCACTGTGACCCCACATGCTTGGCCAATCACAGCGCCAGCAGCGAGGAGAGCCATGATTGGCCACAGGCAGGATGCGGCGGCCTTGTGTAGTGTGTTGGCGTCTGAAGCAGTTAGTGGGTGTGCCTTCAACACAGTGTACACCGATCGTTATCGGCCGATTTTCGATCTTGCTCTTCTGTAGTGGTTGTTGTCTGTGTGCCCTGACCGCAGTATACACTGCTATATTCACCTCACCTATATAGCTAGTGATCTATTTTTTATAATAGAGCTTGCAGTCAGTAGTGTTAGGAGCTTGTGCATGCTGTCTGTGTGCTCTGTACCCAGTACACACCGCTATATCAACCTACATAGCTCTTCTCTATTTGAGCCCACTTGCCATCTGCAGGAGGTATTGGAAGTTGTGTGTGCCTCCAGCATAGCACAGTATACATCTGTATATACCCCTTTATCTCTGGTGTTCTATAATAAAGGCATCTGCAGGAGTTAGTGGGTGTTTTGTGCCTCCAGCACAATATACACCTGTATCTACCCTTTATTGCTGTTCTCTAATAGAGCCATCTGCAGGGCTTAGTGGGTGTTGTGTGACTCCATTACAGTATACCCCTTTATCTCTGGTGTTCTATAATAAAGGCATCTGCAGGAGTTAGTGGGTGTTGTGTGCCTCCAGCACAATATACACCTGTATCTACCCTTTATTGCTGTTCTCTAATAGAGCCATCTGCAGGGCTTAGTGGGTGTTGTGTGACTCCATTACAGTATACCCCTTTATCTTTGGTGTTCTATAATAAAGGCATCTGCAGGAGTTAGTGGGTGTTGTGTGCCTCCAGCACAATATACACTACCCAACTGCTGTTTTACCCAACTCCCTTCAGGCCATTACCGTGTCTGGAAGGCCAGCAAGGAGAGGCAGACAGGCGCGAGCCGATAAAAGAGGGCAAGCAGGCTCTGTGTCTAGAGACAACAGTGCTGGTCGTGGACGTGGTGCATTGTCATCAGCACGTGGCCATGGGACACGCTTGTCCTTCTTTTCGGCAGCTGGACATGTTGAACCGCAACATGCCAATGACTTGGTAGAGTGAATGACCAAGCCCTCTTCATCCTCCTCATCCTCTCTCATCCAGTCTCAGGGTACTAGCAAAGCAGCTGCCAACGCATCGTCTTCCCTCGTCTCAATGTCATCATCAGTGACTCCTTCCCTAGACCCACCACGTCCTCCTGAGGAGTCTCCTGAACTTTTTGAACACAGTGTTGGGTACATGCTCCAGGAGGATGCCCAGTGTTTTGTAGGCTCTGATGATGACACTCAGCTAGAGGAAGGCAGTAGCGTGAATGCAGAGAGAGGGGATGCTCAAGAAGGACAGCAATCTGGCAGTCATGTTCCACAAGCTGCAGCATATTGCCAGGTTTGCTACAGCGATGAAGAGGGAGGGGATGATGAGGGCACTGACTCCACGTGGGTGCCTGGTAGGAGAGAGGAGGAGGAGGAGGAGGCAGGGCCGGCGCTACCACTAGGCGAAGTAGGCAGCCGCCTAGGGCGCACTACCACCTAGGGCGTAACCACGGCCTCTGTCCAGTGTGAGCTCCTCTTCTGATATCTCGCCCCCCCCCCGTGGTGTGCCGCTGGCGCCACCAATCCCCCATGTTTCCCGCTGACCGCTCACACGTGTTTATCTCACAGCGCCGCTCCGGGACTCCTTTGCTCCAGCCTGTCCCTCTGGAGCGGCGCTGTGTGTCTGTGTGAGTGCAGCGGAGGGGCGGGGCTCGGCGGAGGTGGGAGCATTGAGAGGTCGGTCAGCTGACCTCCTGCCCAGCGGGGACATTGTGGAGCAGGGTGGATGGCGCTGGCCTGGTCCCGGCGGGGATATGATGGAGGCGGAGCAGGTGCACGGCACTGGCGTGGCCCCGGTGGAGCGGGTGGACGGCGCTGGCGTGGACTCCTGAACAATTCTGCACACCCAGTGCGGAGGAGTCGGAGAGGCCCGGATGATGGTCCCTGAAGGCAGCATCAAAGAGCAGAGGTAAGGAGGAGGATGGATCATCCCCGATCTACATTGAGCTGTATGGAGGGGGTTTGTGTGTGAGTAATGCAGGAAGTAGGAGTCAGGTAGGTCAGTGTGATGTGTGTCAGTGTGATGTGTGTCAGTGTGATGTGTGCCGGTGTATGTGTCAGTGCCATTGTACGTGTCATTGTATGTGTCAGTGTATGTGTCAGTGCCAGTGTATGTGTCAGTGTATGTGTCATGCCAGTGTATGTGTCAGTGTGATGGTCAGTGTATGCGTCAGTGTATTCGTCAGTGTATGCGTCAGTGTATGCGTCAGTGTGATGGTCAGTGTATGCGTCAGTGTGATGGTCAGTGTATGCGTCAGTGTGATGGTCAGTGTATGTGTCAGTGTGATGGTCAGTGTATGCGTCAGTGTGATGGTCAGTGTATGCGTCAGTGTGATGGTCAGTGTATGTGTCAGTGTGATCGTCAGTGTATGCGTCAGTGTATGCGTCAGTGTGATGGTCAGTGTATGTGTCAGTGTGATCGTCAGTGTGATGGTCAGTGTATGCGTCAGTGTGATGGTCAGTGTATGCGTCAGTGTGATGGTCAGTGTATGTGTCAGTGTATGTGTCAGTGTGATGGTCAGTGTATGTGTCAGTGTATGTGTCAGTGTATGTGTCAGTGTATGTGTCAGTGTGATGGTCAGTGTATGTGTCAGTGTGATGGTCAGTGTATGTGTCAGTGTGATGGTCAGTGTGATGGTCAGTGTATGTGTCAGTGTGATGGTCAGTGTATGTGTCAGTGTATGTGTCAGTGTGATGGTCAGTGTATGCGTCAGTGTGATGGTCAGTGTATGCGTCAGTGTATGCGTCAGTGTGATGGTCAGTGTAGGTGTCAGTGTATGCGTCAGTGTGATGGTCAGTGTATGTGTCAGTGTATGTGTCAGTGTATGTGTCAGTGTGATGGTCAGTGTAATAGTCAGTGTATGCGTCAGTGTGATGGTCAGTGTAGGTGTCAGTGTGATGGTCAGTGTGATGGTCAGTGTGATGGTCAGTGTTTGTGTCAGTGTGATGGTTAGTGTATGCGTCAGTGTGATGGTCAGTGTATGCGTCAATGTGATGGTCAGTGTATGCGTCAGTGTGATGGTCAGTGTAGGTGTCAGTGTGATGGTCAGTGTAGGTGTCAGTGTGATGGTCAGTGTATGTGTCAGTGTGATGGTCAGTGTATGCGTCAGTGTGATGGTCAGTGTATGCGTCAGTGTGATGGTCAGTGTAGGTGTCAGTATGATGGTCAGTGTATGTGTCAGTGCCATTGTATGTGTTAGTGTATGTGTCAGTGTATGTGTCAGTGCCAGTGTATGTATCATGTCAGGGTATGTGTCAGTGTATGTCATGCCAGTGTACGTGTATGTGTCAGTGTCAGTGTGCTGTGTCAGTGTGATGTGTCAGTGTATGTGTTTTCAGTGTATGTGTTTTCAGGGTGATGTGTCAGTGTATGTGTTTTCAGGGTATGTGTCAGGGTATGTGTCAGTGTATGTGTCAGTGTATGTGTCAGGGTATGTGTCAGTGTGATGGTCAGTGTAGGTGTCAGTGTGATGGTCAGTGTAGGTGTTAGCGTGATGGTTAGTGTAGGTGTCAGCGTGATGGTTAGTGTAGGTGTCAGCGTGATGGTCAGTGTAGGTGTCAGTGTAGGTGTCAGTGTGATGGTCAGTGTAATTGGCAGTGTAGGTGTCAGGTGGGTTAATGTAGGTGCCAGGTAGGTTGGTGTAATTATCATCAGGTAGGTCAGTGTAGGGGTCAGCATGATGTGAGTAGTGCAGGAAGTAGGAGTCAGGTGGATTAGTTTGTGTCAAGGGGTCAGTGTAGGGGTCAGATAGGTCATGTGTAGCAAGGGCAGGGTAAGGTGGAGTCATGTGCGCAGCCGGGGGGGGGGGGGGGGGGGTAAAATTAGGTTTCGCCTAGGGTGTCAACGATCCTTGCACCAGCCCTGGGAGGAGGCACATGTCCCCTCCGGGGGCCAGCTTAGGGGCAGCACACAGACTGAATCACACTGCAGAGCTCCGCCTGTGCAGGGCGCTGCCTCTGCGCGTTATTCTAAAAGTTCTTTGGTGTGGGCCTTTTTTGAGACGAGTGCATCAGATCGCACCGCTGCTATTTGCAACATATGTTTCAAGCGTATCTCGTGTGGCCAAAACATCAGCCGCTTGGGCACCACATGCTTGACCAGACATATGTTGACCTGCCATGCAGCTCGTTGGCAAGCGTACCTCAAAGACCCACACCAAAGAACAAAGCGGACCTCTCCTTGCTCCTCATCAGCTGGCATCTCCAACCCCACTAGACCTTCAGTCCTCTCTGAAACCTGCTCTGAGAGGAATGAAGGTGTAGAATTAGGTGTGTCACAGCCAAGTGCTTCCGGGCACTCTGCTAGCAGTACACCTACGTCCGATTATAGCAGGCAAATGTCCCTGCCCCAGCTGCTGGACCGGCGAAAGAAGTTCACTCCCAGCCATCCACATGCCCAGCGGTTGAATGCTAGCTTGGCTAAATTGCTAGCACTTCAACTGCTGCCTTTTCAGTTGGTAAACTCGGCCCCCTTCCGTGAGTTTGTACAATGTGCAGTTCCTCAGTGGCAGGTCCCCAAACGCCACTTTTTCTCACAGAAGGCAATTCCGGCTCTCTACCGGCATGTGGAAGGCAATGTTCTTGCCTCGCTGGACAGGGCGGTCAGCGGTAAGGTGCATATTACCACTGACTCATGGTCCAGCAGGCATGGACAGGGACGTTACCTGTCTTTCACGGCCCATTGGGTCACTCTTCTGGCAGCTGGGATGGATGCAGGACAAGGTGCAGTAGTGTTGGAGGTTGTTCCGCCACCACGCCTCCAAAATGCTACTATTGGTTGTGACATACCTCTCTCCTCCACCCCCTCCTCTTCTTCTTCCTCCATAGCCTTTTCCAGTGCTCTGTCCTCAGAACCAGCGGTGCTCCGTAGGCGTTCCAGGGGCTACGCAAGTACGCAGGCAAAATGATGCCATGCCGTGCTTGCGCTGGTTTGTTTGGGGGACAGGAGCCACACTGGGGTGGCTGTTTTGTCAGCTCTGCAGGGGCAGGCCGAGAGGTGGTTGATGCCACGCCAGCTTAAGCCAGGAATGGTGTTTTGCGACAATGGCACCAACCTCCTCTCCGCCCTCCGACAGGGACAACTGACCCATGTGCCCTGTGTAGCTCACATCCTTAACCTGGTGGTGCAGCGGTTCTTGGGCAGGTACCCCGGCTTACAGGATGTCCTGAAGCAGGCCAGAAAAGTATGTGTGCATTTCTGCCGATCATTTAATGCCTGTGCTCGGCTGGCTGAGCTCCAAAAGGAGTTGAACCTGCCCAAGAACCGCCTTATATGTGACATGCCCACCAGGTGGAACTCAACGTTGGCCATGCTGCAGCGGCTGCACATGCAGCAGAGGGCCATCAATGAGTACCTGTGCAACTACGGCACCAGGACAGGGTCAGGGGAGCTCGGTTTTTTCTCATCACGCCAGTGGGGCATGATCAGGGATGCATGCACTGTCCTGTCACCGTTTGAGGAGGCCACAAGGATGGTGAGCAGTGACAGTGCATGCATCAGTGACACTGTACCTCTTGTCCACGTCTTGGAGCATACACTGCGTGGAATAATGGACAGGGCACTTGAGCCAGAACAGAGGCAGGAAAAGGAGGACTTCCTTGCCTCTCAAGCCCCCCTTTATCCAGACAGTGTTCCTGCTGTGCCACCGATCACACAGGAAGAAGATGAGGAGGAGGAAGAGGAGGAGGAGGATGATTGTGTCAGCATGGAGGTGGAGGCTGGCACTCAGCATCAGCAGCAGCAGTCTTGTAGGGATGATTTACAGTCCCAAGAAACATGTGGACTTGTACATGGCTGGGAGGAGGTAGCTGCGGATCATGTTGTCCTTAGTGACCCAGAGGACTCCGGACCGAATGCCTCACCTAACCTATGCTGCATGGCCTCCCTGATCCTGCAAAGCCTGCGGAAGGATCCTCGTATTCTTCGGATCAAGGAGAGGGACCATTACTGGCTGGCCACTCTCCTTGATCCACGGTACAAGGGTAAGGTTGCCGACCTTATCTTGCCATCGCAAATGGAGCAGAGGATGAGACATCTCCGGGGAGGCCTTGCAGAAAGGTTTGTGCAACGCGTTCCCAGAGACTGGGAGGTTAAAAACTCCTGGTCCTTGACAACGTGTTGCTGAGGCATCGGTCAGAAGGAGCGGTGGAGAAGGTGGCCGTCTGACTGATGCTTTCAGACAATTTTTTACTCCGCAGCCCCAAGGTATGATCGGTTCCAGCAACCATCGCCAGCGTCTGATTTACATGGTGCAGGAATACCTAGGGGCAAGGTCAGACTTGGACACCTTTCCCACCGAAAATCCTCTGGCTTACTGGGTCTTGAGGATGGATCACTGGCCAGAGCTTGCACAGTATGCAATTAAGCTACTGGCCTGTCCTGCATCCAGCGTTCTTTCGGAACGCACCTTCAGTGCTGCTGGTGGCTTTGTTACCGATCACAGGGTGCGCCTGTCCACCAAATCAGTTGATCGACTGACCTTCATCAAGATGAATCAGTCTTGGATCCCCCACAGCTACCAAGCACCTGAAGCTGATGTAACCAAATAATTTTTTTTTAAATATCACATCCCTTCAAGACTGCCTATGCTGATGCTGAGTGACTGTCCTGTTATGTTGATTGTCTATCCTCTTCCTCCTCCGCTGATATGTTGGAAGAACATTTCTGGTTCTGGGTGATGCCATCAGCCCAATTTTTCTGCCCCTGTTTAACAGGGGCGTTTAATTACAATTTTTGATGCAATGTTTTGCAGCAGGGCTAATTCCTGCAATAAAAATAGAGTATATGGGAGAGGTTGCAGTGTGGTGGCACCAGCACCAGTGCCTAAGGCCCAATTTTTCTGCCCCTGTTTAACAGGGGCGTTTAATTACAATTTTTGATGCAATGCTTTGCAGCAGGGCTAATTCCTGCAATAAAACTAGAGTATATGGGAGAGGTTGCAGTGTCGTGGCACCAGCACCAGTGCCTAAGGCCCAATTTTTCTGCCCCTGTTTAACAGGGACATGTAATTACAATTCTTGATATAATATTTCATAGGAGGGCCCGTTCCTGTGCCCCCCCCCCCCAGAGTAACTATGAGGACTTATAGTGTTGTGGCACCAGCACCACAACCACCAAAGGTCAATTTTTCTACCACTGTTCAACAATGGCATGTAATTACAATTCTTGATATAATCGTTCACAGCAGGGCTCTCCAGCGCCCACCAAGAGTCACTTTGAGGGCTTACAATGTTGTGGCAAAACCAACACCTTGTTCCGCCATTTCTGCAGAGCATATAGGGCAGGCCCCTACTTTCAAACATCCAACTTACAAACATCTCCTACTTGCAAACGGAAGGAGACAACAGCAAGTGAGATGAAAAAAGATGTACGACAAAACAAATTATACATGGGGTGATAACCCTTCCTTATGTTTTCCAAAAAGCTTAAAAATTGTTTTTTTGACTGGAGCTACACTTTAAAAATGTACCAGTTGAAAATTACAAACAGATTCAACTTAACACAACAAACCTACACAGTCCCTGTCTTGTTTGCACTGCCTGTATACTGCTGTTCTGAGTATATAGGGCCTGGGGGCCACACACATTTCCTTTTTTTAATATGGGTACGGGGTTCCCCTTAATATGCGTACAAGACCCAAAGGGGCTGGTAATGGGTGGGCAGGGAGGGCTACCCATGCCATTTTTCTCAATGATTTTCAACCATATTGCAGGAACCAGATATAACATTAAAACCGCAAGCAGTTTTAAATGATGTTATTTCCGTTTAATGTCATTTTGTGCAGGGACTGTTCTAAACACGGGCAACACGTGGCACTTCACAGGCATACTACAGACACCCCCCAGGCACCATATTTAAAGGAATATTTCACTTTTTTTCACTTTAATCGTCATTAAAATCAGTGCTCCCGCCAAAACGGACGTTTTTAAAAAACATTTTAGGCATTGACCCATGTCCCCTGGGGCAGGAGCCAGGTCCCCAAACCCTTTTTAGGACAGTATCTTGCATATTAGCCGTTAAAATTAGCACTTTTAATTTTAAACGTTCGAGTCCCATAGACTTCAATGGGGTTCTAAAGTTTGTACGAATTTGGGGTCTGTTCGAAAGTTCTGGTGCGAACCGAACCGGGGGGGTGTTCGGCTCATCCCTACTTATAAAACAGGATGGAGCTGCTAATACTGTAAAGCTGTGGAACTTCATTGTATGGACACAATACAAATGTTCTGCAAAAAAAAAAAGAATTAAACAAAACTTAAGATCCCCAATCACTGAACACAGCTCTGTGCTGTGTACACTGACAGAGCTGTGTTACATTTGATATATTTAACCACTTGTCTATTGGACACTTTTACCCCCTTCCCACCCAGGCCAATTTTCAGCTTTCAGCACTCCCACACTTTGAATTACACTTGTGCAGTCATGCTACACTGTACTCACCAGTTTTTTTTTTTGTCTGTGATAACCGGGTGGCTGAAGTCAATCACTGGCCAGGACCCGATGATCTGCATGTGCTGTGGCAAATCACAGCACAGCAGGACGTATGTGCGCCCCCTACCCAGAAATGCAGAATCACATATATATCATCACATGTATATATATATATATATATATATATATATATATATATATATATATATATATATATATATATATATATATATATATATATATATATATATATATATATATATATATATATATATACACTATAAATTCAGGCCTTACCTAGGGGATGCCCAGGCAGGGGTTTGCACAGGCATGGATTGCATTGCCAACTATCATCTTAGATAAAGTATTCATATTGGATTAAGTATTGCACTTCCGCTCAGCACTTTAGTGATTGCACAAAGTGAAAATACACAACAGACTTCTGCAGAACACTACAGGTGACCTGATTTTCCAAACTTTTTCTTCTCTCATTCATGCTTCCTCTCAATCTCACTCTACTTTTCCTTCTCACCGTTGCATCCTCTCTGCTTAAATTCTCACTCCTTCACCCACCTTCTCCCCCCCCCCCCCCACAGCTTATATATATATCACCCTCACTCCTGTCTTCACCTTATTACTGCACTCATCAGCTCCTGCTAAATCCATATACCAATAAAGCCTGCAGGCCACTGGGACGTGTCCCCCCCACATAAGTCACACTCCCGTATCACCTCTCTCACCCTTCTTCTTCTCTTAACTTCTGGAGATATTTCCCCAAATCCTGGACCACAATCATTTACCTTCGGCCAACATACCCGTCACAACCCATCCTCTGCTCTCCCCTGGTTAAACCCACATAATCTAATTTCTAATCTTCTTAACCACTTAACAACCGCCCATTGCCGATTAACGGCATCAGGGCGGTTGTTTAACTCTAAGAGGCCGTTAATTAACGGCCTCCTAGAATTCTGCTCTCGCGCGCCCCCCTGGGGCGCGCACACGAGAGCATCCGTGACCGCTGGGTCCAGTGGACCCGGCGCATCACGAATCACGGTAAACGGCCGCTCATCGCGGCCGTTTACCACGTGATCGCTCCGTCAAATGACGGAGTGATCACTTGTAAACAAGCCGGCGTCATGTTATGACGCCGGTTCCTCCCTCCCCCTCTCTGTACCGATCGGTACAGCGGAGGGGGAAGAGATCGGTGTCAGCAGCGATGTGGGCTGCATCTGCAGTGCCCACATCGCTGCTCACCGAAAATTAACCCCTCAAATCCCTGCAAATACTCTGCATTACTCTGCAATTCCCTACAAATACTCTGCATCACTCTGCAATTCCCTGCAAATACTCTGCATTACTCTGCAATTCCCTGCAAATACTCTGCATTACTCTGCAATTCCCTGCAAATACTCTGCATTACTCTGCAATTCCCTGCAAATACTCTGCATTACTCTGCAATTCCCTGCAAATACTCTGCATTACTCTGCAATTCCCTGCAAATACTCTGCAATGCCCTGCAACACTCTGCAATGCCCTGCAACACTCTGCATTGCCCTGCAACACTCTGCATTGCCCTGCAACACTCTGCATTGCCCTGCAACACTCCGCATTGCCCTGCAACACTCCGCAATGCCCTGCAACACTCCGCAATGCCCTGCAACACTCCGCAATGCCCTGCAACACTCCGCAATGCCCTGCAACACTCTGCAATGCCCTGCAACACTCTGCAATGCCCTGCAACACTCCGCAATGCCCTGCAACACTCCGCAACGCTCTGCAATACCCTGCAACACTCTGCAACACCCGCCAATACCCTGCAACACTCTGCAATGCTCTGCAACCCCCGCCGATACCCTGCAACACTCTGCAATGCTCTGCAACCCCCGCCGATACCCTGCAACACTCTGCAATGCTCTGCAACCCCCGCCGATACCCTGCAACACTCTGCAATGCTCTGCAACACCCGCCAATACCCTGCAACACTCTGCAATGCTCTGCAACACCCGCCAATACCCTGCAATGCTCTGCAACGCAGTACTCTGCAACACCATGCTCTGAGATACCCAGCCATAGTCGGTGATACCCTGCAATACCCAGCCATAGACATCTCCCGCCGCCCTCCGCCCTCCGGTGCTTCTACCGAATCGCTAATACGATCAAAGCCAGAATCTTTTTTTTTTTCAGGCTTCCCAGCTTAGAGGTGAGATGTGGGTCTTATTGACCCCACATCTCACTGTAAAGAGGACCTGTCATGCCATATTCCTATTACAAGGGATGTTTACATTCCTTGTAATAGGAATAAAAGTGATCAAAAAAATTATTTTTGGGGAAAAAAATGTCAAACTAAAATAAATAAAGTAAAATGAACAATAAAAAAAAAATGTTTTTTTTAAAGCGCCCCTGTCCCCATGTGCTCGCATGCAGAAGCGAACGCATGCGTAAGTCCCGCCCACATATGAAAACGGTGTTCAAACCACACATGTGAGGTATCGCTGCGAACGTTAGAGCGAGAGAAATAATTCTAGCCCTAGACCTCCTCTGTAACTCAAAACATATAACCAGTAAAAAAAATGTAAATCGTCGCCTATGGGGATTTTTAAGTAGCGACGTTTGCCGCCATTCCACGAGCGTGTGCAATTTTGAAGAGTGACATATTAGGTATCTATTTACTCAGCGTAACTTCATCTTTCACATTATGCAAAAATTGGGCTAACTTTACTGTGTTTTTTTTTTTTTAAGCACAAAACAGTTTTTTTTCCAAAAAAAAGCATTCGAAAAATTACTGCGCAAATACCGTGCGAGATAAAAAGTTGCAAAGACCACCATTGTATTCTCCAGGGTGTTTGCTAAAAAAACATATATAATGTTTTGGAGTTCTATGTAATTTTCTAGCAAATAAATGATGATTTTTACATGTAGGAGAGAAATGTCAGAATTGTCCTGGGTGCTCCAGAACGCCTGATGGCGCTCCCTGCATGTTGGTGCTCTGTATGTGGCCACGCTGTGTAAAAGTCTCACACATGTGGTATCACCATACTCGGGAGTAATAGCAGAATGTGTTTTGGGGTGTAATTTGTGGTATGCATATGCTGTGTGTGAGAAATAACCTGATAATATGACAATTTTGTGAAAAAAAAAAAAAAAGTAAAAAGAATCTTGATTTTGCAAAGAATTGTGGGAAAAAATGACAACTTCAAAAAACTCATCATGCCTCTTACTAAATACATTGGAATGTCTTCTTTCCAAAAAGGGGTCATTTGGGGGGTATTTGTACTTTTCTGGCATGTTAGGGTCTCAAGAATTGAAATAGGCCGTCAGTCCTTCAGGTGTGATCAATTTTCAGATATTGGCACCATAGCTTGTGGACTCTATAACTTTCACAAAGACCAAATAATATCCACCAATTTGTACTTATTTTTACCAAAGATATGTAGTAGTATAAATTTTGGCCAAAATTTATGAAGAAAAAATTTCTAATCTGCTAAATTTTCTAACAGAAACAAAGAAAAATTCGTTTTTTTACAGAATTTTCGGTATTTTTTCTTTTATAGCACAAAAAAAAAAAAACCCAGCGGTGATTAAATACCACCAAAAGAAAGCTCTATTTGTGTGAAAAAAAGGACAAAAATTTCATATAGGTCCAGTGTTGCATGACTGAGTAATTGTCATTCAAAATGCGAGAGCACCGAAAGCTGAAAATTGGTCTGGTTATTAAGGGTGTTTAAGTGCCCAGTGGTCAAGTGGTTAAGCTTAGAGCTAGCCTCCCCTTCTCCTGTGCCCTTTGGAATGCCCGCTCTGTTTGTAACAAACTCACCACCGTCCATGACCTATTTATCACTAACTCCCTGAACCTATTTGCAATTACTGAGACCTGGATTCAAGAATCTGACCTTCCTTCTCCTGCTTCTCTCTCCTATGGTGGCCTCCTGTGGACTCTCCCAGGCCTAGTGGACGGAAAGGAGGTGGTGTTGGAATCCTCCTATCCCTCAAAGCACTTTTAAGGTTCTTCATCCACCCCCCTCTCTGTCCCTCTCTTCATTTGAAGCTCACTGTAGTCGTTTATTTTCTCCAGGTTCATTGAGAATTGCTGTGATCTATCGGCCCCCTGGACCGGTATCAAACTTCCTTGACGACTTCTCAGCCTGGCTACCCTACTTTCTCTCCTCTGAATTTCCAAAAATCATTCTTGGTGACTTCAGCATCCCTGTTAATCTTAACACTCCTGCTACTTCTAAGCTGCTGAGCCTAACCTCCTCTTTTGATCTAAAACAATGGACAAGTGCTTCCACTCACTCTGTTGGCAACTGCCTTGACCTCATCTTCTCCTACCTATGCACTCCACACACCCTCTCCAATATTCCTTTGCCTCTATCTGATCACCACCTTATTAGTTTCACTCTCTCCTTGTCTGCCTCCTCCTTGCCTTCCAACTACCAAACTATTAACCGTAAAAACCTTTGCCATCTTAACCCTTCTCTTCTTTTCTCTGCTACAGATTGTCTCTATGACAAAATATCATCCTTGTCCTGCCCCAACTTGGCTACTTCTGTCTACAACAGTTCACTGTCATCCACCCTGGATACCTTCGCCCCCCCCTCACTATGCACAGAATCAGGCTCCGACCACTACAACCCTGGGAGACAGACAATACCAGAAGCCTCAAAAAATTTAGCCATGCTCTTGAGCATCTGTGGCATAAAACTAATTCACAGCAAGATTTCAGCCAATATAAATCTGCCCTCCAAAAATACCATGCCTGCCTGCACCCTGCCAAACAGACCTACTTTATCACTCTCATTAACACCCTCTCACGCAGTCCCTGCCAACTCTTTTCTACCTTTACTACTCTACTTCGTCCTCCATTACCCCCACCCACTAACCTACTCACTGCCCAGGAGATTGCTTATCACTTAAAAAATAAGATTGAGACGATTCGTCTTGAGATCTCCGCTCTACAGACATCTCCCTCACCTTACACTCCTTGTCCTCCTGCACAATCAATACTTTCCTCTTTTGACCAAGCTACTATAGAAGAAGTCACTAAACTTTTTTCTAATGCCCACCTAACCTCCTGCCCCCTGGACCCTGTTCCTTCTCAAATACTACGGTTACCATCTGACTCAATCCTACACTCCTTAACTCAACTATCTTCAACCTCTCACTCTCTACTGGCATCTTCCCCAACCCTCTAAAACATGCACTAGTCACTCCCATACCAAAAAAGGCCTCAGACCCCACCAATCTTAACAACTTAAGACCCATTTCTTTACTCCCTTTTGCCTCCAAACTCCTTGAATGTTTAGTCTACAACCGACTGAGCAACCACCTCATTGAAAATAACCTTCTCGATCCTCTTCAGTCTGGATTTCGCCCACAGCACTCCACAGAAACTGCCCTCCTAAAACTCACTAACGACTTACTAACAGCCAAAACCAATGGTCATTATTCCATACACTTACTCTTGGACCTTTCTGCTGCCTTTGATACAGTTGACCACCCCCTCCTCCTCAAAAAACTCAATTTGCTTGGTCTCCATGGCTGCACTCTCCATTGGTTTGAATCTTGCCTATCTCATCGCACCTTCAGTGTCACTTACAACTCCACTTCCTCTTCTCCAACTCCCCTTTCCGTTGGGGTCCCCCAAGGTTCTGTCCTTGGACCTCTACTATTCTCGATCTACACGTCCTCCCTGGGTCAGCTGATAGCCTCACATGGCTTTCACTACCATTTATATGCTGATGACACCCAAATCTATCTCTCTACCCCTCAGCTTACCCCATCAATCTCCTCACGCATCACTGATCTACTAACAGACATATCAGCCTGGATGTCACACCACTTCCTCAAACTTAATCTATCTAAAACCAAGCTCTTAATATTTCCCCCCCCACGTGCCCCTTCGTCTGACTTCTCTGTCAAGATCAATGGCACATCTATTAGTCTGTCCCCACATGCCAGGGTGCTAGGGGTAACCTTAGACTCCGAACTGTCCTTTCAGGCCCATATACAAGCCTTGTCCAAATCATGCTGCCTTAGCCTCAGCAACATTTCCAGAATATGCCCCTTTTTAACTAATGACACCACCAAGCTTCTAATTCACTCCCTGGTCATCTCTCGCCTCGACTACTGAAACTCCCTCCTCGTTGGATTACCTTTACATAGACTATCCCCCCTTCAGTCCATAATAAATGCCGCTGCCAGACTCATCCACCTTACCAGCCATTCAGTGTCCTCCACCCCTCTCTGCCAATCCCTGCACTGGCTTCCACTCACCCAATGAATAAAATTCAAAGTACTAACAATAATTTACAAAGCCATCCATAACTCTGCCCCTAGTTACATCACTAACCTAGTCTCAAAATACTAACCAAGCCGCTATCTTCAGTCATCCCAAGACCTCCTGCTCTCTAGCTCCCTTGTCACCTGCTCCCATACTCGCCTCCAGGATTTCTCCAGAGCTTCTCCCATCCTTTGGCACTCCCTACCACAATCCATCCTACTGTCCCCTAATCTATTCATCTTTAGATGATCCCTGAAAACCCTTCTCTTCAAAGAAGCCTATCCTGCTTCTAACTAACACTGTTTTAGTTCCTCCATCAGCTCATCCCCCCACAGCTATTACCTTTTGTATCAATTGCCCCTTCCTTTTTAGATTGTAAGCTCTAACGAGCAGGGCCCTCTGATTCCCCTTGTACCAAATTGTAATGTAACTGTAATGTCTGCCCTCATGTTGTAAGGCGCTGAGCAAACTGTTGGCGCTATATAAAACCTGTATAATAATAATATATATATATATATATATATATATATATATATATATATATATAATTCTGAGCAGCCGCCCCACACTGTCGCAGTAAATGTACAGTGTGTGGTCGCACATGATTAAACATATGTATGTTTTATTTTGTTTATAAAGTTAGGTAAACAAATAAAGTACATCAATGTAATGTTGGAGAACATTTTGGCAAAAAATATGATGAGAATGACCTTACAAATTGTCAAATTCCACCTACAGAAGACATTTTACAGTATTTGTTCACCTATGATAAAATATTAAGGAAAATTGTTACAAAGAGATTAAATAACGCTAAATTATGAAACATTTAACATTTTAAGGCACTAAATAGACATATTATGAAATCCAGCTATCAAAGCATATACATATAACTGCTAATATATGTTAACCAAATGATGTTGGTTTCACTGTGAGAAATGGACAGCTTAACACATGTTTTGCAATTTATTGCTGCATTATCAGGTCAAGATCTAAAATGTATAAAAAAAACAAACACATGAATCACATAGAAGCACCAAAAAGTATACATCAGAACACTTCTCACCCAACAATCTTCAAAATATTATTCTACAAAAAAAACTTGCACTATATGATTAAACCAAGTGTATCTCTCATCTATAGCTGCTGCACAAAAGTGTTATACACCTATACAATCTTTTACCTTCTAAACCACGGGCTGCTACCCACTGTGGCCTCTCTGCATCTGGGCCGCGGGTGCACGAGACAGCCGGAGAGGCGGCATAAGAGAAAAGCGAGTGAGCAGGCAAGCAGAGATGACATGATCTCTCTCCGCCTGCCCCGTATGACCACTTTCCTGCCTTCATTTGGAACCCAACAAAAAAATCAAACTCTTTCAAGCTACCATGTGAAAATCCAAATGATAATTAGAGATGATTAAAGGACAGCTGCTAGCATTGACCATGTCTCATAAAATAAGAATTTATACCAATATAATGCCAATATAATGTTGCGCTATCCAAATGTAATCAAATGATAATCGTACTAAATCCTAATATTACTGACTGCAGTTAAATATTGGTGGTGAGATATTCCATTCCCATGTAAAAAATCTAGTGAACATAATAATGAAATCTTATGTGATTAAAATTGCCACCATAAACAATTAAAAATTACAATCCTATGTGATACCCCCAATGTCAACATGTGTAGCACACACACCTGTACACATGTTTCATTAATATGCAACAGAGAAATATGGAAGCCTGTACGATAATTAAAATAAATGTGATAATTGCAGTGACAACCTATAATTTACATAAATCTATATAAAAAAAAATTGCATTAATATACATGCAATACTCCCAATGATAACCTCTGTAGCATAAACACCTCTATATACACATCTTGCATTTATATGCAACAGAGAAATATACATCCCTGTGTGATAATTGTGATAATTGCAGTAACAACCTTTAATTTACATAAATCTATATAAAAGTGCATCAATATACAATAATCAATATAGAAATAAAGTGAAACATGTTTAAAGTGCTCTTGTGCTAAACTAATTCATGCATTAATCTGTGTCCACAAAATTGCAGCATAAAGTCCATTCATAACTACTCCATTCTTCTGGTACTCATTGCAGATGATAAAACAGATGATAAAATAGTAAAGTGCTCGTGTCCACTCTTGTGCTCCCCCTTTGGTGTATGTGCTCACCTTAGAGCGTGTGACCTTGCACCTAAGTTCGGTCAAAACACGCTTTTAAACCACCTTTGGGTTTATGGTCAGCATTCATATCCTTGGAAGGTTGCTTGCAACAATATTCATATTGAAAACAGAGGAAACTGGATAGTGTATTACTGTTTTAAAAGTTTTATGTATAAATGACAATATTCCCTATATTAAGGTACTCACATTTAATAGGTGCTATGAACGCACCACTCTGTAACAAGCCAATCAAATATAAAGACGCTGTATTGGTATGTCCTCTCCCACTCTAAGATCACTCCATTGTCATGTGTCGATACCGGGAAATAATATATCTTCCCGGTTTACCCCTGATGAAGATATGTTATTTCCTGGTATCAACACATGTTGCTGTAGTTTGTAGCGTCATGGCTGATGGATTACCCTATGTCTATGCATTCATTCACCTAGTTTGTCCCTATTTATCAAAGGGAATTTGGATTTAACATCCTTTGGGGCAGTGATGGTGAACCTTGGCACCCCAGATGTTTTGGAACTACATTTCCCATGATGCTCATGCACTCTACAGTGTACTTGAGCATCATGGGAAATGTAGTTCCAAAACACCTGGGGTTCCAAGGTTCGCCATCACTGCTTTGGGGCATGACGTTCTCTGCCCCAGACGATGTTAATTCTAATGAAATGCATCAGTTGGAGCCCATGTCTGCGAGGTTTGACGGACACCAATCCTGTATACTGGTGGATCAACTTCTAGGATGTCTTGGATCTATTAATGCTCATTTTTACCGGATTTCTGTAAGTGTTTAGCACTGATTTCTGTTAAGCAGTTTTACACTATGTGGCTGTTTTATTTTTCCTTTATGGGCTCTACTGTGGAGTAAATTTTACCATCAGCCATGACAGTACCCCCACCTACAATATAATAGAGGAAGCTGATTAGCTCTTCTATACTTGCATATCACGCCTATCTAGACTCTTAAAATTTGGAGTGTAGACCTCTGGCAAGAAGGCATTTTATATTGGTTACATCAGCATGGGTGATCAAAACGCACATCAATTATACTCACTGTTACCGGATGTTCATCAAGGAATTCATCTGCACTATTTAGAACAGCACCAGTTGTTCACACTTTATGGACACTTGTTTATTCAGTATCTATGTTTAGCGCGTCAACATTTTTTTATTATTATTATTGTTTCTTGTTTAACACAATTTGTTCTGTTGTGTTGTTGGCAGCAGCTTGCACATTTATATTTAGTTTGTATACCCGTGTAATCATTTTTTTTAATGATTTAAATGGTTCTGACACACAGTCAGCTAAAGGACCTGACTTTTTGCTTCTACAGATTAACAACTCTGCTAGGTAACCTCAGTGCCACCTGTCTATAACTAGATTATGAAAGAGCACAACAGACCGATAAGGTAATTTTTCTCCTGTCAGCATGTTTCTTGTCAATATATGTGAATGCATTACAACAGAATAGCCTAGGATTCTTCCCTCTTTTCTTCCAGTCTGAGTGCTGCTGTACAGGTGATTCAAAGATGCTGTAATCACGTCAAATTCAAGTATTGATAAAAGGCTCAATTAATTACATTTTATATTTGTTGTTGGGTACATAACTGCATTTCCTTTGTGTTGTTTTTTTTTGCAAATGTCTGGAGTTCATCTATTAATATATCAAATGCACAGGCAACACGGGAATAAGCATGGGATTAGATTCCTTTCTTTTTTTGAAAGGACACCTTTAAAAAAATAAAATGTAAATGACCATTTGGATGAGGGCCCTGATGATAAGATCTTTGCCTTGAGCCCACTAATATGTTTAAACAGCCTTTTTGTGAAGATATTTGAATTATATAAACCAAAGTGAACATTCAATATATTATCAAGAATAAAAAGAGAATGAAATGGCTCTTTCTTAAAAGCGTATGCAAATGAACATTCCACAAGGAGCAAATCACCTTAAGGCTTGCAGCTGCATTCACATGTAGCATTATGTTAATGAAGTACTGTTCACATAGCTCCAGAGCAAACTTGGATCTAGTCAAGCTATGTGCGAATTTGTTTTTTTTTTTCACAATGTTTAAAAATGCATAACGTATTCCAATAAAAAAAAAAAAAAAAAACATCCACTCATTGATAAATATTGTAAACAATATTGCATTAATAATAGAAATCCTTGCGAAAATATGAAAAAAAGGACACAGTGCTAAAAAATTCATTTTTGGAAATGTGTAAAATAGGTCAATACCTGTGAGACAAAGAACTTGATGGATAGAGTAATATAATTCCATAGACATCATTATAAGAAAATAACCAGAGATAATCATAGCCCGAACACAAGAGACAAACAAGCGCATAATGAGAGATGGGAGCCTGGAAGGAGAGAAAGAAAATGTTATACAATAGTTCATATACAGGACTTGGCAGTTGGAACAAGAACTGCATTTGTATACACGAGAATGAATTCCAATAATGCAAATTGTTTTCATTGCTGGTGGAAGAAGAATGCAGCTTGTAGCAGTCCAAAATATCAGCAAGGGCTGGTGAAATGATGGAAAAAGTACTGGTTACTTTCAAATGGGGTCAAAATTTGAAAACCATTAAAAAATGTTGCTGCCATTAGCTACACTTTAGGCCCCGTTCACACCTATGCGAATTAGATGCAGCTTACACCGCATCCAATTCGCAGGACATTTCAAAATACGTTGATTTTAATGAGGCCGGTTCACATATCTGCGGTGCATCCGCATTCCGCATTTCACAAAAAACGTGTGCGTTTTCTAGGCAGTGCGGTCCGGCTCAGGTGCGAATTCAGGCCCATTATCTTCTATGGGCACGCATCTGATTTGCAAATGTGTTCCATTGTGAACAGGATAAAATACTGATGCAATCCTGAGCTGATACTGATCAAAAACTGACATGAAACGCTGAACAACTGAGTTTTCTCTTTGCAGGGAAACCTGAGCTTCAATTCGCACCGCACGTGTGTGAACCCAGGCTTAAATATGTTAAAAAGCAAATTACTACTGTTCGTGATACTTTTTTAAATGTATACTAACATTCAAATTTTCATATCAAGCTTTTGATGCATACCTCCTTTTTCTAAGCTCCAAGCAATACTAATAAACAAAGTTTTAGCAGTTTATTCATAGGGGCGCAGATCATTCCCTGTGTCTACAACCCAATGGCAGCTGTGGTGGAGGCAGAGCTACCATCTAAATACTTTTAAGCAAAGAAGAGGGGAGTAGAGTGCTGTCGAATGGATTTCCTGGAATTCCTGGAGATGAAAACTCTCTTCTCAGGACCCCTCACTAGGACTCATTACCTTACCCACATCTTAGCCCACCCTGTGTCCCCTGAACATCCCATACTGGCCTTGTGTATACCTTGTCATTCCACTGCTTCCCCCATGGCCCCTGATCAGAGTTACAAAGGGGCCCCTAACTGGAAATCCTCAGTCTAGCATATTATTAACTCTTCCTGCCTCTAGATATTTTAGGGCCGCTCTGTCTGATGCCTATTACCATCTTCTCCCTCCTCTCCTCCAGGAGTCCCAGAGCACAGCTCTATCTCAGCCTTTTACATCTACCTTATGCTTTCCCTGGTCTACTTTGTGGCCCCTGGGCAGAGTCATATTGGGGTTTTCGGTGAAGATTGTTGGTCAGATGCCTCATTAACTCCTTCCTTATTGTGGCTCTTGCATTAGATGTCTTTGGGGCCCCTATCCTACCTTCCCATCTTCACAGCCCCTCCATTCTGGAGGGACCTCACTGTAAAATTGTAAAATTGCAGTCAGGGTTTTTGTTAAAGACTGGGAACTGCATAGGACTACTTGGAACTGCAGGGATTTGTGGGGAACATAGTCACCATCTGGAGGCTTTACACCAAGAAACTTGGTGGGACTACAAGTCCCAGGTAGAAGGTGTGCTATAGAGAGGATGAAAAAGACAGGGGAGGCTGGGCTCAGGAATTCTTATGTTGGGGGAGAGATGTTTTTTGGAATGTTGAGTGAGAGACACTGTTTACATCCAGAGGATACATGATATTGGAGCAGGATTCTGCTGTTACACTTAATCCAATGCTGCTGCTATCAGAGATGTGCTTACTTTCTTATGCCGTGTACACACAACTGAATTACCTGGCGGACTTAGTCCGCCGGACTGCATTACGCCAGACAATTTGATCGTGTGTGGGCTCCAGCGGACTTTTTCATCTCAAAGTCCGGCGGACTTAGAAAGCAGTTTCGACTAAAAATTTGTCCGCCGGACTTTGCTTTCAGCGGACAATCCATTCATCAATGTGCTAGTCCGGCAGACTAAGAATGACGCATGCTCAAAAGCAAGTACGAGAAGGAAGCTATTGGCTACTGGCTATTGAACTTCCTTTTTCTAGTCCCGTCGTACGTGACTTTCGGAGTGTTCGTGTGTGGCCAAGTCCGTTCATTAGAAAGTCCGCCGGACAATCGGTCGTGTGTACATGGCATAAGAGATCATTGCTACAGAGTCCAGAATTGGTTCCATCACCATGGATGTTGTAGGAAGCATCCTTTGGGTGTCCAAGGTTCTGAAAGGGAGGAGGCTTCACAACAGACTGCATAGTTGTGAGAGGCACAATTTTGATACCTTCCCTAGGGACAGTGCCACCCTAATTTGAGATATAGCGTGTGGATTTTTAAACATATTTGAGTGCTTCAATGCAGGACTCTGGGCCCCAGTGCTAGCCAACATCTAGAACCAAACTGGCCAGTGGGAGACGTTGTAGAGAGACTCTAATGCCATGTAAACACGACCAGTTTTCCCATTGGAATAAACTCTGATGGAGTTCCAATGGAATTCCTCTGAATCTGTCTTGTGTACACACGATCACACCAAAGTCCGACCGCCAAGAACACGGTGACGTACAACACGTATGACGGGACTAGAAAAAGGAAGTTTAATACCCAGTGCGCCACCCTTTGAACTCCTTCTGCTAATCTCGTGTTAGTAGAAGTTTGGTTAGAGATGATTTGCGCTTTTCAGATTTCTTTTTCAGATCGTTTTACTGCTATTTAGTTTGTGCTTGCGGGTTTGTATCTGGTTTTCAGTGCATGCAGTCAGTTTGTATCTGTTTTTCAGTGCGTTCTTGTCCGCTGGTTGCTGATTTTCAGCTCGCTCTTCACAGACCTTGCTGTTCTTCGGTGCATTCTGGTAAGTTCATTCTGACCAGCCAACCATTTTGAAACCATGTTGTGGGTATGTACTTGTCGTACCGTTCGTGCTGTGTGGGGGCTTGGTGTTGGGGTTTATACTTTGACCCAAGCCCAGTCCATGAACAGGGACCAAGAATTGGTTACTCCAGCGTGGCCAATTCTCTCATATGCCTCTGCTGCGTGAGATCCAGGAGAATAATCCTGATGATTTCAGGAACTTTCTCTGGATGACGGACCTCGTTTTTTTCTTTCTCACCCCTTATATTATGAAGCCGGACAGCTGCATGCGGCAAGCCATCACTCTGGAGCAGAGACTAGTCACCACCTTGTGTTACTTGGCGACTGGGAGGAGTCTACAGGACCTCAAGTTCTCTACAGGCATCCCCCCCAGGCTCTGGGGATCATTATTCCAGAAACCTGTTCTGCCACCTTTCAGTTCAGTGGGTGGCACAGTGGTGTAGTGGTTAGCACTCTCATCTAGCAGTAAGAAGGGTCATTGGTTCTAATCCCAACCATGACACTACCTGCCTGGAGTTTGCATGTTCTCCCTGTGCCTGTGTGGGTTTCCTCCGGGTACTCCAGTTTCCTCCCACATTCCAAAGACATGCAGGTAGGTTTATTGGCTTCTGTCCAAAATTGACCCTAGTATATGAATGGGGACCTTGGATTGTGGGCTTCTTGAGGGTAGGGAGCGATGTGAGTGTGCAATGTACAAGGATAGGGACAATTGTAGACACTCACTCAGGTTGGACTGGTGTCTTTATTCAACCTTACTAACTAACTATTTCCTGCAGAAGGACTATATTAGGGTAAGTTTTATCCTAACATCACATTCTGTATTTAATGCTTGCTAATCTATTGTATTTATTTCATTATTCCATAATTACCATGGTTGGATTATGCTGTGAATGTCCCTTTTATCCTCATGCATGCTTGAATCTTTTAATGCTCCTTTTTTGGCCTACATGCATATTTGCCTTCACTAACCTCCCCAGCATGCTATCCTGGGTCCATATACACCTATAGCCTAGTCACTTAACAATGTATTTTGTCAGCTCCATTGTAGTGCTTTACCCTAAACACCCCTTAAAATGTGTACAAACGTTATGTGTGTCCTTAAATTCAGGCAGTGCCAACGGCTTTTTTTTTCTCCCAAAGACACCTCAAACCCCCCCCCCCCCTAAATTTTTTACAATGGGCCATTAGAGGGTGTGAGGAATCTAATAATTGGACCTAATATTTTTGTCTTGAAATACTCCCTAAAAAATTTTTATACTGATGTTGGCCAAGAATGTTTTTGTTTAATCTGCTTGCAATGTTATGTGCAAAGGTACTTATATTTTTTTTATGTTTTGACTCCACAGTTTCCTTCAATGCCACAGGAATGGCAGACTGTGGCATCCCATTTTGCCAACCGTTGGGACTTTCCTAACTGTGAAGGAGCTATAGATGAGAAGCACATCCACATCAGGTCACCACCCCATTCAGGGTCTTACTATTATAACTATAAGGGGTTTAATAGTATAGTGTTAGTGGCAGTGTGGTCAGCACGATATGAGTTCCTCTATGTTTTAATAAACATTTATACTACTATTACTCAGTGGCTAACTGTGACCACCTCATTTAAAGTCCCAGGGTGACTCTTTTGTATATGTATATAGGGATGGAGGTGTATCACTGGTGACTGCAGACCTTTCATTTTGTTTCTATTGAATCCCGGGTGGAAGACACCCATTTAGCCCAAAAACTGGCCTGCTGTCACCCCCAGCCACTGTTTCACAAAACAGGGAGTCCATTGTGCATGTACACTCCCATTGGCAGCTGACACCTAGGTGTTGGCTTACCAATCTATCCTGGCATGGCATTGGGGGCGGAGTGGACCGGACCTCTTGGGGGTTAAAAGTCAGGGGTGTGACATGGCTGAGATCACTTCCATCATTCACCAATACTATGCACATCACAGATTTCCATTGCTGTTTAGCTGTTTGTAGATCAAGGTAAATATGCTCTCCCCACCCTAGCACTCACCTGGTGCTTTACCTGCATTCCCTGCACTTTTTGTCTCACTTAACATTGCTTTACACATATCCTTTTTTCCCTTTTTTACCATAGGGTTTGATTTCCCAAACAAACACATTTTTTCAGGATTCACCTATTCATGGTCTCTATGTCTGCTCCACTATTGGATCAGGTTAGTTCACATATGTTTCTATACAAATAATTATATAACTTGTTTACTCTGCTTATTTAGTAAGGTTTGACATATACATTAAGGGCCGGTTCACACAGGGGGCGATGCGAGGCGACACCGACTTGCCTCGCCGCGACCTGCCGCGACCTCAGCGGCGATTTGCAAATGACTTCTGTATAGAAGTCAATGCAAGTCGCCCCGAGGTCGCCCAAAAGTAGTACAGGAACCTTTTTTCTGAGTCGGAGCGACTCGAGTCGCTCCTCTCAGAACGGTTCCATTGTACAGAACGGGGGCGACTTGTCAGATCGCGGCGAGGCAAGTCGTGTCGCCTCGCATCGCCCCCAGTGTGAACCGGCCCTTATGCTAGAGTATACATGCTCTTATAAAAACATTTTTTTACTACATTATGTAACTTGTTGTTCATCCTATTAAATTTGGCAAATCATTGAGACATATACATCTATGTTTTCAGCTGATATCTATCAAGTTACATACTGAGACAATTAGGACCATGCACCTTCACCCATGCCATGTCTGCTGCCTGGCATCCCCCTTGGGGGTACCTGTGTTTGTCTTCTCCCCCTCAGCTCCCGTGCAATAATCTGGCTGCTGCCATACATTTGGGGATTCATAAATGGAAACCCTGGTTTCATTCATTGGTAAGTATTGGGCCGTTTTGCTCTGGCCCATTCTGCCATTGTCCTTACATTTACCACGGTGACACATCTTTTTGTCTATTTAAATACACTTGATCCACATCCACCCCTGATGAGTGAGCAATGATCTCGCGAAACGTGTGTCGGGTTATCTGATGGGTGCATTGGTATATACTGCATTGTATAATGTTTGTATCAAATTGATTTATTCCTTCTACTTTGTGCAAATTCATTGGCTGAGCCAGTATGCTATATAATCCATGTATGTACAATTATTTTAATAAATATTTATACTACTATTACTCAGTGGCTAACTGTGACCACCTCATTTAAAGTCCCAGGGTGACTCTTCTCTTTTTGCATACCTCTATGTAGACATGGGGAAGAATGGTTGGATGTCAGATGGAGGAGTCTTCGCCCAGACGGAGTTTTATCAACGTCTCCAGACTGGTGGCCTGGCAATGCCACCTGATGCAGACAATGTGGACGGACTCCCGTTTGTCTTTATTGCTGATGAAGCATCCAGTCTGGGCGAGCACCTGATGAGGCCATTCCCCCAAAGGACCCTCACCCCAGAGAGGAGGGTTTTTAGTTACCGGCTGGCCAGAGCGAGAAGAGTTGTTGAGAATACCTTCAGGATAATGGTCAGCCGGTTACACCTGTTTCTGACAGCAATCCATATGGCGGACTACAAAATCAACTACATCATCCTATCCTGCTGTATATTGCACAATTTTTTAAGGAAAAATTTCCAAAATTATATTGCCTCAGTTGGGCCTGAGGCTGGACTTCCTGTTAATCCCCTGACAGGCCTGGATACTGGTCATACTGGCTTGGACCCCCCAAAGCACCAGTTTGGCAGAAATATGTAAATTATTTTATGGGTAGGGGACCATTGCTATGCCAGACAATGTCTAAAAATGTGTTTAATAAAAAATAAATAAATAAATCTGATAAAATCTTGAAATTTCTTTATTGCTTGTGTTTGTTTTTGGCTATCTCCTAGGTTCTCCTAGTGCACTTGTAGTGACAAGTGGATTTTCCTTTAGTAAATAAGCCCATTGTCACTGTAAACACAAAATTACTTCAAAAACTGGTATTTACCATTGAAAGAAGAAGCCACACATTGTTGTTTAGCAAAGTTTTTACTGTGTGCACAGTCGCATGTGCATTTTAAAATTTTGGTTAAAATATTTTCTTCTTTTTTACAATTTCTTTACAATTTTGTATCTTTTTTGTTATAAATAGGCTTGTTTAATAACATAACATACAAAACTCTGGAACTTACAAAGTTCAACGTAGAAAAACAGAAGGCAATATCATACATTATAGTATGTCCAAAATGTCTGGATATTGCCTTCATCAGATGGGGTGATGTCACCCCTGTAAAAGCCAAATTTTGAAGATGCACACAATTTGGGAGTCAAAATGGGTATTTCCCTCCTGATCCAATGCCTAATGTCAACATGTGCTATTTGCCATCATGGGGGATCAATGGACGTGTTTTGGGGGTGTAACCCGTCCTCTCACCTACTTCATTTGGGAGGAAGGGGTTGCACCCACAAAATGTGTATATTGATCTGCCATGATCAATTTCATGATTCCATGCCATGATGTCCTGGATTAGGAGTTGTGCACTTGCATTTGTGAATTTTTGAGCTTGCTCTTCAACAACCAGCATATCACCTAAACATTTTGGGAAAAACATGTATTATAAATATGCAGGCATACATATATTACCTGAAGCTGGGGTGTCAGACACTCACCTGTTGTGGTGACAAGTTCGCCCACTTCCTCCACCTCTCCTTCCTCCAGATCCTCGGGTGTGGTGTTTTTGGGAGTTCCCCTTCTTTGTCGGTTGGGGGGTTCCTGGTGTCCTCTGTTGATGGAATCCTCCAAGTCTTTGGTCCCCTATGAGAATGAAACAAAAGGTATACTTTAGCTCACAGATATTTAGGCATGACCAAATGTATTTAACCTGTATCTGTCCAAAACATTGTATTTAATGAGCGAACAATGTTTACTATGACCGATAACTGTTCCCACTAACCTGAAAGTCGCCATTTTAAAATGCCCTACAGTAAATAAAATCACATGGCACACCATGCAAGTAATAATATTAATCGGAACACACCACAACTATTTACTTTTTAAAAGGACTTTCTTGATCCTTCTGTACTGATCCAGCTCCCTCAGGTTCAGGTCTGACCAGCGTTTCCTTATTTGCTCCTTTGATCGTCGTACCCCAAAATTTGTGTGCAGACTCTTCATAACTTTCGTCATGATTTTAACCTTTCTCACATTCGGTGAGTTGGAGTAGCTTCCATTCTTGAGGCCTTAAATCTTCGCCTCTGGGATTGGGACGTTTCTGCCTCTGGGCTTTCCTCCTCCTCGTTACTGGAATTATTAACAGACACCTGCTCTGTCTCCTCCATGTCACTCCTACTGCATGCCGAAGAGAAGGGGCGGGGAATATACTAGAAAGAACACCAGGGGCGGGCGACGCATGCGCAGTGCATATAAAGTAACATGCGTGTGTCGTATGTGCATTCGGTGTGCTGAAGAAGGAGGACGAACGTTCTAAAAAAGGTAAAATCTTAACTTTGGTACATCAGTGGCCTATACTGCTTCAAGATTGAGGCCTATATTGGGATAAGATTATGAGAGTTTAGGCTGACATTAGTGTTTTTGCCTTGTGTATTGTCTTACAGCTAGGGATGAGCCGAACACCCCCCGGTTCGGTTCGCACCAGAACTCTCGAACGGACCCCCGCGTTCGTAACGAACGTTAGAACCCCATTGAAGTCTATGGGACTCGAACGTTCGAAATGGAAAGTGCTAATTTTAACGGCTAATATGCAAGATATTGTCCTAAAAGGGTTTGGGGACCTGACTCCTGCCTCAGGGGACATGGGTCAATGCAAAAAAAAGTTTTAAAAATGGCCGTTTTGGCGGGAGCACTGATTTTAATGACGATTAAAGTGAAAAAAAAAAAGTGAAATATTCCTTTAAATATGGTGCCTGGGGGGTGTCTGTAGTATGCCTGTGAAGTGCCACGTGTTTCCCGTGTTTAGAACAGTCCCTGCACAAAATTACATTAAACGGAAATAACACCATTTAAAACTGCTTGCGGTTTTAATGTTATATCTGGTTCCTGCAATATGGTTGAAAATCATTCAGAAAAATGGCATGGGTAGCCCTCCCTGCCCATTACCAGCCTATTTGGGTTCTGTACGCATATTAAGGGGAACCCCGTACCCATATTAAAAAAAGGAAATGCGTGTGGCCCCCAGGCCCTATATACTCAGAACAGCAGTATACAGGCGGTGCAAACAAGACAGGGACTGTGTAGGTTTGTTGTGTTAAGTTGAATCTGTTTGTAATTTTCAACTGGTACATTTTTAAAGTGTAGCTCGAGTCAAAAAAACTATTTTTAAGCTTTTTGGAAAACATAGGGAAGGGTTATCACCCCTGTATAATTTGTTTTGTCGTCCATCTTTTTTCATCTCACTTGCTGCTGTCTCCTTGCGTTTGCAAGTAAGAGATGTTTGTAAGTTGGATGTTTGAAAGTAGGGGCCTGCCCTATATGCTCTGCAGAAATGGCGGAACAAGGTGTTGGTTTTGCCACAACATTGTAAGCCCTCAAAGTGACTCTTGGTGGGCGCTGGAGCGCCCTACTGTGAACGATTATATGAAGAATTGTAATTACATGCCATTGTTGAACAGTGGTAGAAAAATTGACCTTTGGTGGTTGTGGTGCTGGTGCCACAACACTATAAGTCCTCACCGTTACTCTGGGTGGGCACAGGAAGGGCCCCTCCTGTGAAATATTATATCAAGAATTGTAATTACATGTCCCTGTTAAACAGGGGCAGACAAATTGGGCCTTAGGCACTGGTGCCATCACACTGCAACCTCTGCCATATACTCTAGTTTTATTGCAGGAATTAGCCCTGCTGCAAAGCATTGCATCAAAAATTGTACTTAAACGCCCCTGTTAAACAGGAGCAGAAAAATTGGGCCTTAGGCACTGGTGCTGGTGCCATCACACTGCAACCTCTGCCATATACTCTAGTTTTATTGCAGGAATTAGCCCTGCTGCAAAGCATTGCATCAAAAATTGTACTTAAACGCCCCTGTTAAACAGGGGCAGAAAAATTGGGCCTTAGGCACTGGTGCTGGTGCCACCACACTCCAACCTCTGCCATATACTCTAGTTTTATTGCAGGAATTAGCCCTGCTGCAAAGCATTGCATCAAAAATTGTACTTAAACGCCCCTGTTAAACAGGGGCAGAAAAATTGGGCCTTACGCACTGGTGCTGGTGCCATCACACTGCAACCTCTTCCATATACTCTAGTTTTATTGCAGGAATTAGCCCTGCTGCAAAGCATTGCATCAAAAATTGTACTTAAACGCCCCTGTTAAACAGGGGTAGAAAAATTGGGCCTTAGGCACTGGTGCTGGTGCCATCACACTGCAACCTCTGCCATATACTCTAGTTTTATTGCAGGAATTAGCCCTGCTGCAAAGCATTGCATCAAAAATTGTACTTAAACGCCCCTGTTAAACAGGGGCAGAAAAATTGGGCCTTAGGCACTGGTGCTGGTGCCATCACACTGCAACCTCTGCCATATACTCTAGTTTTATTGCAGGAATTAGCCCTGCTGCAAAGCATTGCATCAAAAATTGTAATTAAACGCCCCTGTTAAACAGGGGCAGAAAAATTGGGCTGCTGGCATCACCCAGAACCAAAAATGTTCTTCCAACATATCAGCGGAGGAGGAAGAGGATAGACAATCAACATAACAGGACAGTCACTCAGCATCAGCATAGGCAGTCTTGAAGGGATGTGGTATTTCAAAAAAAATTATTCGGTTACATCAGCTTCAGGTGCTTGGTAGCTGTGGGTGATCCAAGACTGATTCATCTTGATGAAGGTCAGTCGATCAACTGATTCGGTGGACAGGCACACCCTGTGATCGGTAACAAAGCCACCAGCAGCACTGAAGGTGCGTTCCGAAAGAACGCTGGATGCAGGACAGGCCAGTAGCTCAATTGCATACTGTGCAAGCTCTGGCCAGTGATCCATCCTCAAGACCCAGTAAGCCAGAGGATTTTCAGTGGGAAAGGTGTCCAAGTCTGACCTTGCCCCTAGGTATTCCTGCACCATGTAAATTAGACGCTGGCGATGGGTGCTGGAACCAATCATACCTTGGGGCTGCGGACTAAAAAATTGTCTGAAAGCATCAGTCAGACGGCCACCTTCTCCACCGCTCCTTCTGACTGATGCCTCAGCAACACGTTGTCCAGGACCAGGAGTTTGTGACCTCCCAGTCTCTGGGAACGCGTTGCACAGAGCTTTCTGCAAGGCCTCCCGGAGATGTCTCATCCTCTGCTCCCTCTGCGATGGCAAGATAAGGTCGGCAACCTTACCCTTGTACCGTGGATCAAGGAGAGTGGCCAGCCAGTAATGGTCCCTCTCCTTGATCCGAAGAATACGAGGATCCTTCCGCAGGCTTTGCAGGATCAGGGAGGCCATGCAGCGTAGGTTAGCTGAGGCATTCGGTCCGGAGTCCTCTGGGTCACTAAGGACAACATGATCCGCAGCTACCTCCTCCCAGCCACGTACAAGTCCACGTGTTTCTTGGGACTGTAAATCATCCCTATAAGACTGCTGCTGCTGATGCTGATGCTGAGTGCCAGCCTCCACCTCCATGCTGACACAATCATCCTCCTCCTCCTCTTCCTCCTCCTCACCCTCTTCCTGTGTGATGGGTGGCACAGCAGGAACACTGTCTGGATAAAGGGGGCCTTGAGAGGCAAGGAAGTCCTCCTCTTCCTGCCTCTGTTCTGCCTCAAGTGCCCTGTCCATTATTCCACGCAGCGTATGCTCCAAGAGGTGGACAAGAGGTACAGTGTCACTGATGCATGCACTGTCACTGCTCACCATCCTTGTGGCCTCCTCAAACGGTGACAGGACAGTGCATGCATCCCTGATCATGCCCCACTGGCGTGGTGAGAAAAAACCAAGCTCCCCTGACCCTGTCCTGGTGCCGTAGTCGCACAGGTACTCATTGATGGCCCTCTGCTGCGTGTGCAGCCGCTGCAGCATGGCCAATGTTGAGTTCCATCTGGTGGGCATGTCACATATAAGGCGGTTCTTGGGCAGGTTCAACTCCTTTTGGAGCTCAGCCAGCCGAGCACAGGCATTAAATGATCGGCGGAAATGCCCACAGACTTTCCTGGCCTGCTTCAGGACATCATGTAAGCCGGGGTACCTGCCCAAGAACCACTGCACCACCAGGTTAAGGACGTGAGCTACACAGGGCACATGGGTCAGTTGTCCCTGTCGGAGGGCGGAGAGGAGGTTGGTGCCATTGTCGCAAACCACCATTCCTGGCTTAAGCTGGCGTGGCGTCAACCACCTCTCGGCCTGCCCCTGCAGAGCTGACAAAACATCCGCCCCAGTGTGGCTCCTGTCCCCCAAACAAACCAGCGCAAGCACAGCATGGCATCGTTTTGCCTGCGTACTTGCGTAGCCCCTGGAACGCCTACGGAGCACCGCTGGTTCTGAGGACAGAGCACTGGAAGAGGCCATGGAGGAAGAAGAAGAGGAGGGGGTGGAGGAGAGAGGTGTGTCACAACCAATAGTAGCATTTTGGAGGCGTGGTGGCGGAACAACCTCCAACACTACTGCACCTTGTCCTGCATCCTTCCCAGCAGCCAGAGGAGTGACCCAATGGGCCGTGAAAGACAGGTAACGTCCCTGTCCATGCCTGCTGGACCATGAGTCAGCGGTAATATGCACCTTACCGCTGACCGCCCTGTCCAGCGAGGCAAGGACATTGCCTTCCACATGCCGGTAGAGAGCCGTAATCGCCTTCCGTGAGAAAAAGTGGCATTTGGGGACCTGCCACTGAGGAACCGCACATTGTACAAACTCACGGAAGGGGGCCGAGTCTACCAACTGAAAAGGCAGCAGTTGAAGTGCTAGCAATTTAGCCAAGCTAGCATTCAACCGCTGGGCATGTGGATGGCTGGGAGTAAATTTCTTCCGCCGGTCCAGCAGCTGGGGCAGGGACATTTGCCTGCTATAATCGGACGTGGGTGTACCGCTAGCAGAGTTCCCGGAAGCACTTGGCTGTGACACACCTAATTCTACACCTTCATTCCTCTCAGAGCAGGTTTCAGAGAGGACTGAAGGTCTAGTGGGGTTGGAGATGCCAGCTGATGAGGAGCAAGGAGAGGTCCGCTTTGTTCTTTGGTGTGGGTCTTTGAGGTACGCTTGCCAACGAGCTGCATGGCAGGTCAACATATGTCTGGTCAAGCATGTGGTGCCCAAGCGGCTGATGTTTTGGCCACGTGAGATACGCTTGAGACATATGTTGCAAATAGCAGCGGTGCGATCTGATGCACTCGTCTCAAAAAAGGCCCACACCAAAGAACTTTTAGAATAACGTGCAGAGGAAGCGCTCTCCGCAGGCGGAGCTCTGCGGTGTGATTCAGTCGGTGTGCTGCCCCTAAGCTGGCCCCCGGAGGGCATCCTGCCTCGTTGGACATGTGCCTCCTCCTCCTCCTCCTCCTCCTCCTCCCTCCTTCCAGGCACCCACGTGGAGTCAGTGCCCTCATCATCCCCTCCCTCTTCATCACTGTAGCAAACCTGGCAGTATGCTGCAGCTTGTGGAACATGACTGCCAGATTGCTGTGCTTCTTGAGCATCCTCTCTCTCTGCGCTCACGCTACTGCCTTCCTCTAGCTGAGTGTCATCATCAGAGCCCACCAAACACTGGGCATCCTCCTGGAGCATGTACCCAACACTGTGCTCAAAGAGTTCAGGAGACTCCTCAGGAGGACGAGGTGGGTCTAGGGAAGGAGTCACTGATGATGACATTGAGAGGAGGGAAGACGATGCGTTGGCAGCTGCTTTGCTACTACCCTGAGACTGGGTGAGAGAGGATGAGGAGGATGAAGAGGGCTTGGTCATCCACTCTACCAAGTCGTTGGCATGTTGCGGTTCAACATGTCCAGCTGCAGAAAAGAAGGACAAGCATGTCCCATGGCCACGTGCTGATGACAATGCACCACATCCACGACCAGCACTGTTGTCTCTAGACACAGAGCCTGCTTGCCCTCTTTTATCGGCTCGCGCCTGTCTGCCTCTCCTTGCTGGCCTTCCAGACATGGTAATGGCCTGAAGGGAGTTGGGTAAAACAGTAGTTGGGTAGTTTATATTGTGCTGGAGGCACACAACACCCACTAACTCCTGCAGATGCCTTTTTTATAGAACAGCAGAGTTAAAGGGGTATATACAGATGTATACTGTGCTGTGCTGGAAGCACACACAACTTCCAATAACTCCTGCAGATGACAATTGGGCCCAAATAGAGAACAGCTATGTAGGTGGATTATAGCGGTATGTACTGGGTACAGAGCACGCAGACAGCACGCACTATCTCCTGAGTGACACTACTGACTGCAAGCGCTATTATTAAAGATGGACCACTAGCTATATAGGTGAGGTGAATATCACGGTGTATACTGCAGTCAGGGCACGCAGACAATAACCAGAAAACAGCAGAGTTAAAGGGGTATATACAGATGTATACTGTACTGTGCTGTGCTGGAAGCACACACAACTTCCAATAACTCCTGCAGATGACAATTGGGCCCAAATAGAGAACAGCTATGTAGGTGGATTATAGCGGTATGTACTGGGTACAGAGCACGCAGACAGCACGCACTATCTCCTGAGTGACACTACTGACTGCAAGCGCTATTATTAAAGATGGACCACTAGCTATATAGGTGAGGTGAATATCACGGTGTATACTGCGGTCAGGGCACGCAGACAATAACCAGAAAACAGCAGAGTTAAAGGGGTATATACAGATGTATACTGTACTGTGCTGTGCTGGAAGCACACACAACTTCCAATAACTCCTGCAGATGGCAATTGGGCTCAAATAGAGAACAGCTATGTAGGTGGATATAGTGGTATGTACTGGGTACAGAGCACGCAGACAGCACGCACTAACACTACTGACTGCAAGCTCTATTATTAAAGCTAGATCACTAGCTATATATGTGAGGTGAATATAGTGGTGTATACTGCGGTCAGGGCACAGACAGTAACCACTATACAAGAGCAAGATAGTAAATCAGCCAAAAACGATTGGTGTGTAACTGTGTTGAAGGTACACAGAACACCCACTGCTTCAGATGCTAACTAACACACTACACGAGGCCGCCTCAAAGGCGGCCTTATATAGTGTGGGGCGTGCACTACACAGCCTGAGCTATGATTGGCCACAGGCAGTCAACCATGGCTCTCCTCGCTGCTGGCGCTGCGATTGGCCAAGCATGCGGGGTCACAGTGCATGCTTGGCCAATCGTGAGCCAGCAATGCATTGCGCCATCGCAGTGCATTGTGGGCCACACGAATTTTGCCGCGAACGCCCCAAACGTTCGGAATTCGGCGAACGCACGAACGACCAATGTTCGAGTCGAACTTACGTTCGACTCGAACACGAAGCTCATCCCTACTTACAGCAAATATGAATTACTTTCAATACCCAGAATTTATGGCCAGTTTCATTGACAAATACAGGTAGATGAGGAATTTGTGAGGTAAAACACAGCTTATATTATAATAAACAAGCTAGGAGGTCAACGCTGGAGTTTGTGAAGACTCGGGTCTCCGATGCAACCATCGTGTTTTTGGAAAAGAATATTGGGATTTTGAGGAACATCTATAAGAAGGAGCATAATAAGATCCAGAAATCACTCCGATCAGGAGCATCAGTAGCACAAGTGTGTTTCTGGATGACCAGACTGAAGGCAGGGAATCACTTTTTACCCTTCCCTGCAGCCTTCCCTCCACCCCAGCAGAGGCTGAGGAGGAACAACCTGGGCCTTCCACCCTGGAAGAAGTGGATATGCCCAGCTGGAGCCAGGTATATTATTTTTATACATAGTTATTGTCCTAATATTAATTATGTTAACTACATGTTATAATTGATAACAGATTAATGATTTAAAAAAAAGTGATGTATACATATCAATTAACAGTAGTGGCCAAAAATGTTTGGGACAAGAATGAAAAATGCTGGGGTCAGAATGATAGTCTTTTCTATTTATTAACATTCAATTTGCATGTCAGGAGCTGAAAATTGTGTGTGATTGATGAAGCAAAAGCTAAAACTATGTCCCTTTTTTATACACAGCATGAGCTCAGCCAGGAAGAGGGTCTGGAAAGTGGCAGCCAGGAGGAGGCCGTGCCCAGTGTCAGCCAGGATGAGGGCGGGCCCAGTGACACCCAGGAGGAGGCTGGACCCAGTGTCAGCCAGGAGGTGGGCGGCCCAGTAGGAGCCTAGTGGTGTTGCTAGGGGGGTGCGCATCTGGGTGCCACCCCCTACAGGGATTATTATTATTATTATTATACACAATTTATATAGCGCCAACAGTTTACGCAGGGCTTTACAATGTTTAAGGGGGGACAACACAATTACAGTACAATACAAAGTAACAGGAGGGCCCCTTCTCGTAGAGCTTACATTCTCCCGAGGGTGACAGAAGCCCTGGTTCCCTTTTGCATCTTTTTTTTTCAGCCTGAAAACCCTCTTTCAGTGCCGTGGCCATGCCTGGCCTGTGTTCTCCTACTCCTCCTCCCCTCTGTCTCTCACTTGGGTGCTGCTGCTGAAGCTTGTCATGGTCGATTCTCCATGCGGGCGGCACGGCTGCACACTGCCTTCTCCTCTCCAGCTGCTCCAGGTGTTCCATGTACCTGAGCCGCCCAAGCTGGTGTGGTAACAGGATGGAGGTGGTGAGTGTCGGCTTGCGATGGGGGATTACTAATAAAGGGAGGTTCTTTGTCCTGGGGGGTCTGTACTAATGGAGGCGGGGTGTTATGTCCTGGGGGGTCTGTACTAATGGAGGAGGGGTGCTATATTCTGGGGGATCTGTACTAATAGAGGGGGGTGCTATGTCCTGGGGGTCTGTGCTTATGGAGGGGGGTGCTATGTCCTGGGGCACTCTGTACTAATGGAGGGGGGTGCTTTGTCCTGGGGGAGGTCTATACTTGGAAGGGGGGTCTGTACTGATCGAGGGGTGTCTATACTTATTGGCAGGGGGGTCTGTACTAAGGGAGGACTATAATTGGTGAAGGGGGGCTGTACTGATGAAGGGGGGTCTATACTTAGTGGAGGGGTGCTACTGAAGGAAGGGGGTCTGTACTAAGGGGCGACTATAATTGGTGGAGGGGGGGTGACACCATGTTTTACCGAACTGGGTGACACCAACCCTAGTGACGCCACTGTAGGAGCCTCACCCAATCCCAGGTGCCTCCCCTCTGCCTTACAACTAAAAGGTTCAGGAAGGGGATAATGATGGAGGAGGCAGCACTGGCCTCATTAGGGAAGCAAGCAATGTCCTCAGAAGCCCCCCCCAACACTGAAAAGGGCTATGGCTGCTATCTAGCCACTAGATTGCTTATATTGGAGGTGGGCCAATGCCTCCTCTGTGAGGGAATTATTGGTGAGGCCCCAAAGAAGGGGTTGAGGGGCCAGCTGACTGAGAACAGCCACATATGTGAGTTTGCCCATCCTCCTCCTCCTGCCACAAGTCCACCACCAGAGGCACAGCCTCCAATGAAGGCTGCAAGGAAGGGTACAGGAAAGGCTGCAGGGAAGCATGGAGGGAAGCCTGCAGCAAAGAGAAGAAAGTGATGGGGACATATATGTCATCTGCTGCTGGTCCTGATCTCTGGGAGTCCTGGACCAGATTATGCTCCAAATTATATGGACTCCTCAAGCTACCAATTTTCTTGATGTGTGCCCTAGTGTAGAAAGGCTTCGCAAATTCCAAAAGTTTCCCCAGCGTTGCCTTTCTCTTTATTTTGTTACCCAGAATAAATGGAGATTTTATTTTCTGAAAATATTTGCCTATGAGTTTTTCTACAAAAAGGACAGTTTGTTTGTGAGTAGGCAGGTACATTTCTAAAAGACAACGTCAAAGGTACATCAACCTCCTTGAGGTTAATAAAAAATACGAGATAATAATGTTATTGTGGTAACTTGACACCTAAAAAATAAAATGATATATGGAGATCACTAGAAAATAATTTTTCAATAATCCAAAAAAAGGAGATCTTGATGAAAGAAATTTTTTTTTAAAAGATGATTATAAAAAATAATTGTAAACATTATTATAGAGATCGGCTTTTAAAAAATACAATATTATTCATGAGATCAGAAGAAATAATCAAGAAATAAGGTTGTGAGAACTCTGTGTGAATATGAGCAGCAAAACAACTTCATTCTTCTAGCATTTTAAAGAAGAAAAGAATGCGCTGAATTAAAAGATCACAGAATTTGGTACGTCGGAACAGCATACAGACGAGCGGTTTTCCGCATAGGAATTGGTTCTGTCTGGCCTTTTTCTTCCCACTCTTGGTGCGTAGCTTATTCAGGGAGTAACACAGTTCGTCCCCCTATCAAGGCACTTTTAAATCCTTAGGATTTAAAATTGGTCTTTTCGACTTTGTTGAATCAGCCGTTTAAACCTGACGAGAAATTCTATTGGTTCTTTGAAAAGAAAGATAATCTTTTTTGCTTGCCATTTCTTCTGCTAGAAGAGTATCGCAACTATTGGCTCTGTCTTGTAAGAGCCATATTTCATCATGCATAAGGATGAGGTGGTTTGATGTCCTCATCCTGAATTCTTACCAAAAGTGGTAACTGGTTTTCATTTAACCTAAAGGGCCTGGTAATGGACTGGGAGGAACCCACACCATTTTCAATGATTATTATATATTACTGGGATGCAACAAAACATTACAGCCACAAGCAATTTTAAGTTAAATTTTTTCCTTTAGAAATGTAATTTTGCTGTGGTACTGTTAATAAACATAGTAAAGATATGCAACTTTACAGGCATACAAAGGAGACCCCCCTGGGCACGATATTTAAAGGAATATTTCATTTCATGTTTCACTTTAAGCATTATTAAAATCACTGCTCCCGAAAAAACTGCAGTTTTTAAAACTTCTTTTTGCATTGATACATGTTCCCGGGGCAGGACCCGGGTCCCTAAACACTGTTTATGGCAATAACATGCATATACGCCTTTAAAATGAGCACTTTTGATGTTTCATGTCCCATAGAATTTAACTGTGTTTGCTCAAATTGTTGGCCTGTTCGCATGTTCTACAGCGAACCGATCCGGGGGTTGTTCGGCTCATCCCCACTCCCTTACAATCAGAGCAATCAACCACACACACCTGCCAGCCCTGTATTCATTCTGAGTGACTTCCAATGATGATTATATATAGTACCCCCCACACGCATGGGATCTTCATCCCCATGACTAAGCTCCACGGAGCGGAGTGAAACGAGTTTGGGACGTGGCCTGGCAGGAACCCAGGCTGAGGTTGTCTCTCTCATAACCATCACAGGTCAGCATGGATTTGCGACACCAAAGAATTCTTTCTCTCTTCCTTCTGGGGTATTTCTGTCCTAAGTCCCTTCTCTGGCTCAAAAATGAGACACCAAGGGCCTGTTTAGGTCAAAAGAATATAGTGCTGCACTCCCAAGAAAAAGTGAAGCAATGGGAGAGTGAAAAAACAAAGAAACGTATCCCATAAAATTAATATATGTGACCTTGTGACACGTGGTCTGAATACACTAGGGACTAGCCCAAAAATGCTCAGATATATATATCTAAAAATAAATAAGTCAGATATATATCAACATATTAGTGAAGTGCCCAAACAACAAATGTTATACGTGACATAGCCCAATATAGAGGGGACTGACCCCAAGCTAAAGTGCTCTAGTGTATATATCTAAAATCACATAGATCAAATGTATATAGATGTATACATAAAACAATTAATCCATGAACAGCAAAGTGTCATGCATGATGAAATCTAAGAAACGGTGGTCAGACACATTAAAGTGCTAAGTGCATATGATGAACAAAACCAAAAAACAACAAAATAGTCCAAAAAAAGTGAATGTTGCAGTGAAAATATCAGATGCAATAATAAAGCGACTTCAGTGATCACTTCAGTGATTCCACGTGTTTGCTAGGCACACCAGGTAATTACCTCACCGCTGTAAGGTATACAGCGTATATGTAGTCCTTTCAGAGACACACAGGGAAAGAGGAGGGGGACTTCAAATACCCATACTGTTATCACCGTCCATATAACTTCTCCGTGGATGGATTAAATTGATGCTCAAGAGATAGATATGAAGGCAACCATAGTGTAGTAAATTTTAAAACCAAAAAAATGTATTTAACGGTTAAAAACTACTCACAAACAGCAAGGGTGAGTCATACAGTAAGGCAAACTACGAGCGAACCGCTCAGGTATAGGCGTCACTTCCGGTCTCCGTATCCTACGCGTTACGTCACTTCCCGTGACTTCATCTGGGATCAACTGGGAACTTCAGCTGGGAACTGGGCCTGTTTAGACCCCTGGTATTTCACCAAAGTCCCCCAACAGGGCTACAAAATATTAAATAAATAATAATATTATAAAAAATAATAAAACATGCAATTGTAAAAAAAATAGAAAAAAAACTACTGACACCGCCCTGTGCTCTACTGACACCATCCTCTGCTCTACTGACACCACCCTCTGCTCTACTGACAACATCCGCTGCTCTACTGACACAGTATACATACACAAACATGCATATGTGTTTGAACTTGCTATGTAGTCCAACTGGTCCAACTATTTTACTATAGTTCTTCCCTACAGTAGGTTCAGATAAAGTGTTAGCTATCTGTCTATTTTCTATGTACAGTTAATATAAGAATAGTTTGATTTTTTTTTTTTTTTTTTAATGATCCTTTATTTCTACATTTATGTGTGTCCATGAGACTTGTGCCAGTGTAATTAAAGAGCATTTTGTAGGTACAAGGACTGCAACATAGGAGTAGGATCAGAGTCTATTACTCCACGTCCAATATTCTGCATTATGTAGCAGCACCCATGTTTTTTGCCATGGTACGCTGCATGTGCCACAGGTCTTCTTCATTCCAAGGTTTCTATCGTTTTTTAAGATCCAAAGTTGGGAGGTATGTCACAGCTTGAGGCTGTGTTATTGCATATATGCAGTAACAATGAGCTTGGTCAACCTACTACGCATGAGCAGGAAATCCTCACAGATATACAGCATGTGCTCTGCTTGTATCTATATTATGCACAAATCTCCCTGCTCCCTTCTGTACAAACGCCTCACAAAAGAAGCAGAAGGGGAGTGGAAAAAAGACAGCTGGATGTGTTTGCTGTTTTTATTTAGGTACATACATGCAAAAGATTATCTACTTTGCTCTATTTGGTTCAGAATTTGCAACAGTGTAATGCATCCTAACTATTTTTATTACACATGATTTTTGCAACCTACAAATACTTACAACCCATTAATAACCATGACAAGCAAGGTACTACTCAGACAAAAGATCAGTGTCAAATATTGTTTTCTAAATATTCAGTTCCAAATAAATGTGCAGAGTATTTGGTATTTATCACTGGATTATTTGCTAGAACAATTGGGTTATCACACTTTAAATAGATTGTATAGGATAAAAGTTGAAGATAGACAAATGCGTGAATAATTTTACTAATGAAAATATTTAGCTCATCGTGTGGCCTAGAAACCTTGGCTGTTTTGCCTTGATCAGTTCCTCTCTGTTGCATGTTGTGGCATAGAACATACACAGTTCTACGTTTCTAGTTTAAAGGTTAAGTTCGCCCTTTCCAGAAAATAGTATGAAGTCAAGGGGCCCCAGCCAGTGGATATAACAATAAAATAAAAAAAAGTTACAGTTTTCTAAAATGTTCATTGATATTATTTTCATACCTCTAGGTCATTTGGGCAACCCAGGAGTCTGGACCAATGGGCTTTCTTATTGTTGGGACACCCAGCATTTTAGCAATGAAAACCAACTGTTTTCATGTTCCAACAACAAGGCAGGATGTGGGGGTTGCTATCTGGGAGTTTTTCATCCAGGCTTCTAGGGGGCCCAAATGGTCTATATGTATGACAATAAAATTAAGGAACATTTTGCAAAACTGCTTTTTAATATCCACTGGGCCCCCTTGACTGCATGGGCTAAAGCCTTATAGAGCCCAAAAGACTGCCAAGCTTTCATAAGATTATGATTAATTGATGCTTTTGCATGCAAATTTAATGATGCCAAAATAATGATTTTTTGACAGTAAACAACAGTTTAAAGTCCTGCATCCACAGCAAAAAGTTTTGACTGGGAACAAAAATTTTGACATTCTGTGGGTGATTGTAAACTTAAAAAAACTCACATTAAAGCGGTAGAAGTTACTATTGTGAAGTAGAAATGGTGTTGATCATAAAAAAAAAGAATTATTTCAGGTCAAGTGCACTAAAAAAGAATATTACTGCTATGTGTGTCTGGTAAATAAATATATTTCAAGATTTTATGAAAGTTCTACAGCAGATTAATTGGGTTCAGCAGGGTTGCCAATTGCAGGTTTTAGCACTTTTCCTAGCAGCAGCCCAGATCTTTTTCTGTGTAAAACAGAGCAGCAGAGTTTTTTTTATATTGTACATTTCTGTCTTTAAATATACTGAGAGAAAGACAGCATTTAAAGGATAAGTTCACCTTCGGGAACATGTCACATGTTCTCCCATTTTTAGGGTGGACCATGTAACATGTTCTCAATCCTGCAGCTGCTCCCTGATTCATATACTCCCTGAGACAGCAGGCCAAGGATCTTCATGTTGTACCTACTGTCACTATTTGAAAAGAGTCCAGCTGTGACAGGCTCTTCCCACACGGCCGCGTTATTTATTCACAGAGTTCTGTGAATGAGCAAACTACAAGTACCTTTCAGCTGTCGCCTTGTAGTTCTCAATGAACTACCAAGGCACTGTTGAGCACTTTAGTATTTCATTGATTTTTCCTGTGTTTGTGAAACTGCCTGTCTGTATAATGTATAAGCAGACAAATTTTATTGACAGTCTATAGGAGTCCTGCATGTTACCCATGATATGCTGCTTTTCAGGCTCTTCCAAAAAAAAATGCATATTATTTTACCTGCAAACAATGTGCATTTATATATTTTTTTTTAAACAAGTGAACTTATCCTTTAAATGCACCACATCTTATTTGAATAGAAAATAAAATACAAAAGGAGGACATCTTGTACTTTTCAGGCGCTTGAAGGACTTTTTTTAAAAGGAGTCCTAAAGCCACCTTGTTAATGCTGTAACATGCTTCACGGGATTGACTTACTTCCTCAGGAGGGCTCCAAGGGGAAAATAATAAAAAATATAAAGCCAATATCGCCACAAAAAATAGAGTTGAATTGCCAATTTTATACATGATAAGAATATTAGGTTGATTTTACGCACTGGAGTTTTGGAATTCCCTTCACCAGTATCTCCAGCACAGATCAGACAACCAACAACCTGAAAACCCCCGGGGGAAGAGAGCAGAGGCACTTAACAAGACCAGCTAAGAGGGAGTAAGAGAGCAATAAAAAGTATAAAGCACTCTTACCTTATTTTAAAAAATTTTGGCTAAATTCCTACTAAATATAAAAGCTTAACCTGTATTGAGTTAATAAATAACAAATATTTGTAAATTTTAAATTGCGTCTTTTTGAGATATCGTGAAAATCGGCTGTACGCAAACATTTTTCTTTTTCACTTACAGCTTTTAGAATTTGTAAAAGACCCCGCAAACCATACATTTTATGAAAGCACATGGCCAGTAGAATAAAAAGAAGGTGCTACTGATTTTTAAGGCAGCGCAATATTTGCACAAATGTTTATCACACAATATTTTCACAAAAAATACGCTAAAATCATTAATAGTGCACATAAACACAACATAACTTACAAAATTCCTGCTAAATTACTACTAATGCATCATCCTCATGTGGCATACTAAAGCATATGCCCATAGAGGGCCATGTTTACCCATACAGGGATGCACAGGTGTTCCGTGCATCCCCGTACAGGCAGTCTCATTTATGTCAATGTGGATGCAAAGGCTGCATAGGCATAGCTGCTGCTGCTGCTTCCAATCTGACATCCGTGTGGGTGTGAGTACATGACCCCGAATGCAGGCACTGTGAGCTCAGAGACATGCATGCGGACCTACATGGATGTCAATTTGGGAGCAATGGCTCTGTTCGTGCAGTTGCTACATCCCAAATGACATCAATGGGACTGCCTGCATAGTGATGCACAAAACACCTGTGCATCCCTATAAAGGTACGCTGTGTATGCTCTGTGTTACTAAGGCCTTGGGCCCCTATTACACAAGCACACTGATCGGGTCTGCCTGTCCATTTTTCAGGTGGGCCCAATCAGACCACCGATTGTTCTCTATGGAGAGGCTGATGTAAATGGACATGTGTCCATGACATGTGTCCATTTACACCCACCTGCATCCGATCTGGTCCAGTCCGCTAAAAACAGACAGACTGGGATTCCATCTATTTTATTGGATGGAAATGGACAGGCGGTCCATTTCCATCTGACCACCCCTTAGAGAACAGCGGCTTTGTTCGCATCCGTTTGGATGAGGTTTTTTTTTCAAGCCACCTGAGGCTCTGATTAGCTTGAAAAAGGTTGGGATTGGGGTGCTTTTTTTTTATTTTTATTTTTTTATCAATGAATGAATTGTCGGCTAATACAGAGAACACTCATTGAGTGTTCTCTGTACTACGGGAGCCGACAATGGAAAGTGACTTTAAAAGACTTTTTTTCCTTGCGAAATGACACTTTGTGCAGGGACAGTTCTAAGCACGGGAAACATGCGCCCCTTCACAGGCATACTATACACACCCCCCAGGTACAAAATTTAAAGGAATATTACACTTTTATTGTTTCACTTTAATCATTATTAAAATCACTGCTCCTGAAAAAACTGCAGTTTTTAAAACTTTTTTTTGCATTGATCCATGTCCCCTGGGGCAGGACCTGGGTCCCCAAACACTTTTTAGGACAGTAACTTGCATATTAGCCTTTACAATTAGCACTTTAGATTTCTCCCATAGACTTGTATAGGGTGTTCCGGCTTTTTGAATTTGCCGCAAACAGCCCAAATTGTTCACTGTTCGCTGAACAGACGAACAGGCAATGTTCGAGTCGAACATGAGTTCGACTCGAACTTGAAGCTCATCCCTGATAGAGAGCTATTTGGGACCCGGAATTTCGGAGGCCTCAAAGTGATATTCGGGTAGGAAAGGGTCTCCATCCCTGACTACAGGGATTTCAGCACACACAGGGTTAAGGGCCTCCAGGAAGCAGCTCTTAAAGAAAAGAAGTAGTGTTAGGTGTGTTGGTGAATACACTGTCTTTGAGAGCTGCGAGTGTGCTGAAGGCTGCTGAAATAGCTGACAAGGACCGTGCTAAAACCTTGGGGTGAAAACCAATCCATGAGCTGTAAATGCATTTTTACTTTTACTTTGTGCTTAAGATTAGGAGTGGGCTAAAGGTTCAGTCCAAGCATAAGTTCGGGCCTGAACTGGTTGTTCAGGTTGTTCTGGGAACAGCGAACAATATGCGGTGTTTGGGGCAAATTTGAAAGCCACCGGAACATAGTTAAAGTCTATGGGACTATGGAAAAATCAAAAGTGCTCATTTTAAAGGCTTATATGCAAGTTATTATAATAAAAAAGTTTTTGGGGACCTGGGTCCTGCCCCCGGGGACATGTATCAATGCAATAAATCCCTACAAGACCTGAAGGGTCTGGTATGGATTTTGGGAAGGGGACCCGTACACGATTTTTTTTTTAATTTGGTGCAGGGTTCCCCTTAATTTCCATTTCAAACCTGAAGGGCCTGGTATGGATTTTAGGGGGACCCCCACACAATTTTTTTTTTTTTACATTTTGGTTTGTGGTTCCCTTTAATATTCATACCAGACTCAAAGGGACCCATGCTCTTTTTTTTTCAGTAAGTTTTATCTATATTGCCAAGACTTGACAATTCATTACAGCCGCGATCAATTTTAAATTACATTTTTCCTTTAGAAATGTACTTTACAGGCATACTAAGGACACCCCCAGGCATGATATTTAAAGGAGTATTTAATTTTTATTGTTCATAAATATGAATGTGTAAAAATGAATATCACAAAATTTAGGAACTCAAAAGACGCTGAATATGCGATCTCTGTGCGAAAGTCCACATACATGCACCAACCACTTTGTTTCAATGAGTGGAGACAGACTAGGTCAGAAACAAAGAACTCTTTCAAGTATGTCCTACTCTTCAAAGGATCATATATCTTCCTCTCCTCACCATTGACCAGGGAATGCCCATCTCAATAAAAAAGAAAGAACATACTTCGCGCAACACAGACTTATATTGTACTGTGACAGGCTTAAAATATGCACCAGCTAATAACCAGCGTGTGTGAAACAGTCAGGCTCGTAGGTTCCACAGCCTCAATAATCCTCACTACACCTCTGTATCTCCAAACATGTGGGTGACGTCACTGGCTCCTCTTCCTGACATGTTGTGTCACAGGTCACGTGACTTTTTCAAGGGAGATCAATGCAGCCAGCATCTGCAGGCTAGAGGGGAAGGAGGGATTCCACCAGAGCAGGGATGGGTCGGGGGTTCGGAGCCTGGTATGGGGGGTAATTTGACTGGCAGGGGGACACATCTGGACCCCCCAAATCCCATGCAACACCTGAAGCCGGTGGGAGTGGCAGTGGAGGGATCCCGGCTTCTAAAGGTAGGTGCAGGGGATCCCTTTGCAGGTAGGGGTCCGATCGGGTCGAGGGGTAAGCCGTGCTGGGGGGGGGAGAAGGGGGTGATAGATAGGAAAGAAGAGTGGGGGTGGGCAATTTTAGGTGGAAGGGAGGAGTGGCAGGTGGAGAGGCAGGGGACAGGAAAGCGGCAACATGGAGGGGGGCGTCAGATTTCAGGTTAATAACTCTGAGCAGCTGGTTGTAATTCACTGATCAGAGTTATAAAATTGTTCAGCAAAGTCTGCTTAACAATTCTGATATAAGCTCATGGTCATTGAAGTGACCACGAGCTTATAGAAGAGGAAGAAATTAGGTCTGCACTTCTGTAGGTCCATAGGGCATACGGACCTTGCAGTGAAAGGGTTAAAGAAAAAAAGTGGAAAAACCGTACATATCAAAACCAATTCACTAGACTTGTGCACGGCGGAAAATTTTGTTTAATTTCATTTTCATTCATAAAAATACATATTTTGTTCTGTTATATTCGTTATGTTACGTTAACTTGTTTTCAGATAATTAGTTATTTATGTAGAGTATAGATATTCATTATACAGAATCAATTCATGTTATTTTTTAATTGTTTAGTTTTCGGATAATTCATTATTTATGTATATATATTTGTGAATCATAATTCTGAAAGTCGTTTGTTTATTGAATCCATTAACACACACACAATGAGAATGTCTCTTCTGCTGCTTTTCAATACTCGTCTCCTCTGCTCAAATGCAATACAACTCACTTCTCAGGAATGCACTTTGCCAGTGGTTGTGCTGTGTCATTGCTGCTAGTACCAGAACCTGATGTTCAGAGCTTGAATCCATTAGTACACACACACACACACAATGGGGTTGATTTACTAAATTTACTATTTACTAAACTAAATTCCAGGTGCACTGAAAGTGCACCTGGAATGCACTTGGAAGTGCAGTCACTGTAGATCTGAGTGGAAGATCTGAAATGAGGGAAGCTCTGCTGATTTTATCATCCAATCATGTGCAAGCAAAAATGCTGTTTTTTTATTTTCCTTACATGTCCTGCTCAGATCTACAGCAACTACACTTCCAAGTGCACTTCCAGTGCACTTGTTGTGCAAAGTGGATTTGGATTAATAAACCCCAATATCTCTTCTGCTGCTTCTCAAAACTCATATCCTCTGCTAAAATACAACACTCTTCTCACTCAGTTCTCAAGAATTCACTTTTCCAGTATTATTAATCCAACCTCCAGCACAAAATTAATTAGCTGGTTGGGCTGTAAGATTTACTCTGAGGCCGCGTACACACGCGGGGACTGTTCGCCCAACTTTGTCCGTCAAACAGTTTCGGCAAACAGTCCGCTCAAAATTAGCATGGACGGACATGGCCACACACGACGGACGAACAGTTTGCTGAAACCGTGCGCGATGACGTGAACGGCACGTACGACGGGACGAAAAATACGACGTCCTATACACTGCATTATAACTTTCGGCGTGAAAATCCTTTCTGAGCATGCGCGGAACTTTGTTTGACGAACAAGCCTACACACGCGGGGACTGTCCGCTGAAACAAGGTTTCAGCGGACAGTTTTTCGGAATTTCCGAAAAACCTTGTTCAGCGGACTGTTCGCTGAAACTGTCCGCTGAAAGCCCACACACGAGCGGACTGTCCGCTGAAACTTGGTTTCAGCGGACAGTTTCAGCGAACAGTCCCCGCGTGTGTACGCGGCCTGAGTCAACCTATTGTTTCATTAGACCTTTAACAAATTTACAAACCATGCTGAATTTTCATTATACTGTAATTTATTTTGTATTCGTTGAAATTTGTTATTTTTTTCTTCAGACATTCGGATGCATTACAAATTGTAACAAAACAAATTGTACATGTCTACAATTCAGATTCAAGCCTCCCACATCACGCAATGGCCATGGTAAAAATGAAAATGATATCAACACCAGTTTAGCCTGTAGTTCATGACAAATAATTGTACCCATTGAAACAAAAAAAATGCCAAAGTATGCTGTCACTGAAGCTGTTCCAATCATTCAGTTGCTTTGATGAATCCCTAAATTCTGTAATTTAAATAATCTTCATATTTTTTAAAGCCAAATAAAAATAACCCTCTCCCAGCTGTATTTATTTATTTTTTATTAACCACTTGCCGCCCGCCATATAGCAAAATGACGTTGGCAAAGTGGTTGCAATATCCTGACCGGACATCATATGACGTGATCAGGATATTAAGCCACTGCGCGCCCCGGGGGCGCGCATCGCAGCGAGCGTTGTTGCGGGGTGCCAGTCTGACACCCTGCAACTATGATCTCGGTAAAGAGTCTCCGACAGAGACTCTTTACCACGTGATCAGCCGTGTCCAATCACGGCTGATCACAGTGTAAATAGGAAGAGCCGGTGATCGGCTTTTCCTCACTCGCATCTGTCAGACGTGAGTAGAGGAGAGCTGATCGGCTGCTCCTCTGACAGGGGGGTCTGTGCTGATCAATTATCAGCACAGACCCCCGAGGATGCCCACACTGGACCACCAGGGACGCCACCAGACCACCAGGAGATGCCCAGCACCAGGTATGCCCCCTAGACCACCAGGGATGCCAGCCAGTGCCCATAATGAATGCCAATCAGTGCCAATAATGGATGCCAATCAGTGCCCACAATGGGCATCACTGATTGGCATGCATTATTGTTTGGCACTGATTGGCATCCATCCCTACAAAATTTTAAATTACAATGCTGCCTATCAGTGCCCATCCTAGCCGCCTATCAGTGCCCATCCTATCCGCCTATCAGTGCCCATCCATGCCCATTTGTGTCGCCTATCCATGCCCATCCGTGCCACCAATCCATGCCACCTATCCATGACAATCCATGCCACCTATCAGTGCCTATTTGTGCCACCTATCAGTGTCTATCTGTTTTGCATATCAGTGCCGCCTATCAGTGCCACTTCATTGGTGCCACCTCATCGGTGCCCATCAGTGCCGCCTTATCAGTGCCCATCACTGTAGCCCCGTCAGTGCCCATCAGTGAAGGAGAAAACGTACTTATTTACAAAGTTTTGTAACTGAAACAAAAAAAACATGTTTTTTTTTCAAGATTTTCAGTCTTTTTTTATTTGTTTAGCAGAAAATAAAAATCCCAGAAGCGATCAAATACCACCAAAAGAAAGCTCTATTTGTGGGAACAAAATGATAAAAATTTAGTTTGGGTACAGTGTAGCATGACCGCGCAATTGTCATTCAAAGTGCGACAGCGCTGGAAGCTAAAAATTGGTCTGGGCAGGAAGGTGTATAAGTGCCCTGTATTGAAGTGGTTAAAATGTTTTTCCATTGACAAAAGTTCCCCATAGTGTTATCCTAATTTCTAAAGCCGCGTACACACGGGCAGACTGTATGGCCAACTTAGTCCGTCAGACAATCCGACGGACAGTCCGTCATACTTTCGAATGAACGGACTTGACCACACACGGATGAACAAACAGTCCGTTGAAAGCTTGCGCGATGACGTGTACAGCACGTACGACGGGACTAGAACTAGGACGTCCAATACACAGCAATGCAACCTTCCGCCGTGTAAATCCTTTCTGGGCATGCGCCATACTTAGTCCGTCGAACTAGCCTACTCACGAGCGGATTGTCCGCTGAAACCAAAGTCTGACGGACAATATTACGGAAATTCCAAAATACTTAGTCCGCCAGACTGCACGCTGAAAAAGTCCGCTGAAGCCCACACACGAGCGGACTGTCCGCTGAAATGTGTTTCGACGGACTAAGTTGGCCAGACAGTCCGTCCGTGTGTACGCGGCTTAAGCCTTTTCTTTACAGTTACTATTAGCTGTTAGCCCTAAACAATTTACCCCAAAGTTTAAAAGTCCAAACATTTTTCTGGATTTGTATAACTACAGAGAAATAGAATTTAAATGCATTTGCATGCCACTATTGATGATTGGTTGCCTTAATCCTTTTAGTCACTTTTGTAGGCAAAATCTGGTTAAAATTGCTGATGACATGGCAAGCATAGAGGCCTGAATCATCCGTTTGTTATCATTGGGCTATGATATTTGCACTAAAGAGAAATGATTTAAAACACATTTAACAGAATGTAGTTTAGACCCAAATGAAGACACCAAAATATATATAGTGCTACCCCAAGAGGAGCTGTTGAATTGTTACCATGTACTATCCCCATACTCAGAAGGAGTAGCAGAATGTGTTTTATGCCCATGCTGTGTGTAAGAAATAATTGACAACTTCAAAGACTTCACTGTGCCTCTGGGCTGTTTACAAAAATGGGGTCATTTTTTGGGGTCTTTTTATTGTCTGGGCATTTATGGTATAGGCATTGTTTGTAGACTCGACTCACATAGTCTAAAAAATAATATACTGTTTTTTAACTAAAGACTAAGATGCAGTAGAATACATACTGTTCTAAATTTATGAATAGATAGTTTATTCATATTTTTTTCAAATTTTTCAATTATTTTCCCTTTATATAATAAAACATTTCCAAACACAGTGGCACTTAAATACTACCAAGCTCCATTTGTCCCAAAAATTATATAAAATTAATTTGGATACAGAGTTGCATTACCAAATAATGATCAGTCATTATTAATCTAAGCACCACAACACTGAAAGCCGAAAATTTGGCCTAGAGAGGAATTAGGCTTAACATACCTGCCCTCAAGTGGCTAAACAGGAGCTGAAATGAACCGGTAGAACCCCCCGCCCCAAAGCCCCCTTAATGATGAGGGCAGGTGGCCTGGTATGGTTTGGGGGGGGGCTTATCCCCTCCCTTTCCTGACCTGCCAGGTTGCATGCTCAGATAAGGGCTCAGTGTGCATTAGGGGGTGCGGAGGGGACCCTTACACTGTTTTCTTTTAAAAAATGTTTCATTGTCAGCATGTTTTCTTTAAAATTTGTCGGTCGGTATGTCGCAGCTGATGAATCATCCGTTAAAATATGTGGTAATCACAGAACAAAACTTTACTGCAGTAGTTGTTTACTGCTCAATAATTGGTGAACTAAACATTTGAACAATTGTTTCCGCATGTGTTATTGTACTACATTTCATTTTTCAGTATTGTTTAACTCTTAGTGAATTAATCCCCTGGTCACCTGGAACCTCTACAGCTGTGCTTTTTCTGAACGATATTCCCAAGTGTGGCTCAGGGTTAAATTTCAGTACCATTAGCGGTAACTCCAAGCCACATTCGAGATTGCATCGCAGGATCCAGGAAGAGGTTACTTAGCTTGTCCTCAGGATCCTGCTATGTACTCCTGCTGTGTCCAGTGGCTTGATCCTCTGTCCAATGCTCTGTATTCTGGGTTTCATTCCCTTCGAGTGTCGCGAAACATGGGGGTGGAACACGGTGGCAATTTCAAAAAGTATAAAACACAACACACACACAATACATTGTAATCTTTTTGGATTACATTACTGTATCAAATCATTTGGCCTCAGTTTGTCCCCAATGCTTTGTCCAGTGCCCTGCCTGCAGTTTTACTGCTCTTTCTGACATTATTTCTGCCTGGAAACTTTAAAACAACCATGTCATCCAAAATGTGTGTCTCTATATCAAAAGCAGTTTATGAACAGCTTGAAAACAGTGATAGCAAATTAGAATTACTTGCAGAATTAAGCAATAGTGATTTGTGGGGAAATTTGTCATCAGACACAGAAAGTGACGACAGTGATTTGCGAACTTGGTGCTCTATTGACTGTAGTATGGATCATGCAGCGCCTCCAAGATTCCCATTTACTGGAGCACCTGGTATGAAAGTGGACATTGAAAATGACAAGCCCTTGGCATACCTACAACTGTTTCTGATCGATGAGGTTATTGAAAAAAATTGTATAGAGACATACCAGTATCAAGAGCAACAAGCTACTGTACATCGTAAGTTTTCAAGATGTAAAAAGTGGGAACCAGTGACCAAAGATGACATTTGGAAATTTCTGGGCCTAATAATACTTCAGGGAGTGGTGGGGAAACCCCCGCAGAAGTGGTATTGGACAACTAATAAATTACTTGCCCATCCATTCTTTGGCACGGTCATGTCAGAGTACAGATTCTCCCTGATAATGAAATACATACACTTAGAAAACAATGATGAAACTACTCATCCTGCACCAAAACTCAAGAAAATTTGGGAAGTATCTCAAGTTATTAAAAAAAAAAATTCAATGGAGCTGTTTGCCAAAAAGAGATATTAGCATAGATGAAAGTCTAATGGCCTACATGGTTACATTTGGAATTCAGTCCTGTACACTGGGAAAGGAACAAAATCCAATCCAAAATACAGCAATTATGGAATCACAACATCTACCGTTCTTTCACTGATTTAACCATTGCTAAATCAGGGCTATTGCGTAACAACCGACAAATTTCACACATCTCCTAAACTTTATGAGTTTCTTCTGCAGAACAAAACGGATGCCTATGGAACCGTTAGGGTTAACTGGCGTGACATGCTGCCAACGTTTGTCAATAAGAAGCTGAAGACTGGGGAAATGATTGCTTGGCAGAAAGGCAAAATCATGGCACTGCGATGGCGTAACAAGAAAGGTGTGTCCCTAATGAGTACAGTCTATAATACCTCTGCTGTTATTGTACATACAAAATGCGGGAAAGAAATCATGAAGCCACAAGTAGTGATAGAGGAGGATACAGCAAAAAAAGTACTACAAGAAGATCTTCAGGCATCTTCTTGAGCAATGCTTGTGGAATGCCTACATTCTGCTCAAAAAAAGATTGACAAGTTTGTGATTCATTCTGACTTTATTTGGAAAGTTAAAGCAAAAGGGGGAAAATACTGCGCTCCTTACCAAAGTAATAAAAATGTAAAGTAACACAAAAATGTGAAGTAACACAAACCAGCAGCTAACATGCAAACAAACCAAGTCCAAATAATACATGTGACAAAAAATGTAGCGCTACATTTTTTGTCACATGTTATTTGGAAAGTTGCTGAACTGATCTTTGTAAACCACCAAACATCAATGCCTGTGAATAGAGCTGGACGTTGTGCTGCTGGCATTGCCCACCCGGAATGCCTGACTGGTTGTCACTTCATGGGCAACATCCCACTGAGAAAAAGTCAACACCTACAAGGATGTGTGTGGTTTGTTGCTCAAAGCGAGATGACAGTGGAAAGAAAATCTGAAAGGAAACCAGGTTCCATTGTCCTGATTGCAGTCCCATGTTTCAAAATTTTTCATAACCGGAATGTTTACTAAACCAATGTGCAGTGACTAGTAATATTGCACCCTTATTTGGACACATTTCAGTGTTTTTGATTTGATTACATTACTGAATAAAATGTATTGAATAAAATATATTATTATTATATTATTATTTGTTATTATTTATAGTTATTTATTATATCATAATTTATGATTTTGTGTTTCAAACTTTATCATACCCGGGATGTCTACTAGACTCTTGTTTGGACACATTTAAGTGAGTTTTTTCTCAGAATTACAGGCCTACAATATGAAACCCCAAATTTCCATGCAAAACAATGTACTGCTTTGCAATCTAAAATCAGACATAATCATACCACCAGGGAGGTTAATACACATCAGAGCCATGAGCCCCAATTATTTTGCCTTTTGTAATCAGTACAAATCCTGGATGACAAGCTTTCAATATTTTTCCAATTGAAAATGAATGCAGATCTCAGACAAGAGCGTTCTGTAATTTAACTTTTTCATTTTTGTCCAATTCTGTGCTGTAAAGCAAGGCAATGACCCAATATATTACTGTGCTTTTAAACAGGAATACTGCCTATGCTAACTATTTCAGTTACAGGCAAATAATAAAAAAACATATAGCGTATACAATAAAATGACTTAGCTTCCATTATAGCTTGTCTATGATTTCCATTTCAAACATGAACATAAGCATTGAGGAGATCTTAGAAACATGAGTTGTTGATCTCAGCAGTGTCTCAATCTCATTCTCTCTCTCTCTCTTTTTTTTACATAGTGCATGTGTAGTGATGTCCCATGTTGAAGTCCTCTGGTAAAGCCCCCTGGTGAATTCCTCCCTTTTGCAGCTTATGCTGCTTGCACAATACAATACAACATAATCAGTCTTGTCCAAATACTTTTTCTTGATTTTACCTATTTTTATTTAAAAAATTTTTTTTTTTTAATAAAACACAGACACTATAGAAATAGTCATTTTTAAAAAAAAAATAAACAATGCCCCCAATATAAATCCAACATTAATGACATTGTCCAGACATGTAGATCCAACAGAAGTTATAATCAGTGATACCCAATGATCTGCCATCTCAGCACAACTAAGCTGCACCTCCACTGCTTCTAAATAATAGTTTTCCAGCTGCTACAGTAATGTAAGCAGGTCATCCGGGGATACTGGGTGACATTATTGACCAAACAGGGTAATGACATGTGCAGGTTTAAGGCATCCCCAACATACCATTTAATTAATTTATATATTTTTAAAGTTACTCCTCAGGTCACATTAAAAGACTCTCTTCCCTATATGTTTTTAAAGTGGTTGTAAATGCTCAAGGTTTTTTACCTTCATGCATTGTATACATGAAGATAACAAAAAAACCTTTGTGTGCAGCAACACCCCAGCCCCCCTAAATTGTTGTCGCCATTCCCGTTCACTGGCACTGAATGTGAGGTGTTGGGCGCATGCCATTCACCTTGATGGACAAGTTTGAGTGCCGTGAGATGATTGGCATTGCTTTTAATGCTAATTGGAAGATTCATGCATACATGTTCTATATATTTGCACAATGTGGGGGAGCCAGACCATACCCCAGTTTAAGTTCATTAAGATGAAATGTTTCAGGTTACAGAGAGTCCACTCCATACATTGAGCTCATTGGAATTCATAGTGATCACTTTGATTTCAGCCTTGATGTTGGTACTTATGTCTTTTAAATAAATCCATCCATTTTTGATTTACACTATGTGGAGGCCCATTTTTTACTTTTCTTTTATGATCTAATCCATGACCATCAGCAGGATGAGATGGAGGCACCTTGCATTTGGATCTCCAGTGACAGTTCACCAGAGTTCCTGTCTCTATTCTCAAGCTTGTCTGACTCACTGCCGCTGGCATGGGAGTCCACTTCCTCTGGTAAGAGTACCTACCCTTACTCCTGGGTGGTGGATGCACGATCCCTGGTGATCCTGTGGCAGATGATTATCCATCACTGTCTTCATTGAACAGACACTTTCTCAGATTTCTACATTTATTTATTCACTTTTGAATAGTTTTCCTTATGAACTTTTATTTGCTGATGTTGGAGGACATTCCATCTTTAGCACCGTCTCAAGACTCATTGATTTTTGCCTATATTTATTGTCACTAACAATTGATTTTGCATCTATGATATGTCTAGCACTTATGCACTTTAATATGGCACACATTCATTCATCTTATCCTTGTCACTCACATGTCTTTTTAACCACTTGCTGACCACTGCATGCCGATATACGTCGGCACAATGGCAGCAGTGGGCAAATGGGAGTACCTATAGTCCCCTTTAATTGGTGGGACTAGCGGGCGCCGTGTACAGCGTGATCATTCCCGAGGGTCCCGTGGTCTCGATGTCTGCCGTTGTCCCGGCGATTGTGTCACGGAGCCGCCAAAAGGGGAAATGCATATAAAAACAAGGCATTTCCCCATTCTGCCTAGTGACATGACAGGGATCTCCTGCTCCCTGTCATTGGGAGCAGTGACCACTGTCATGTCAGTGGTAGCCCATCCTCCACAGTTAGAATCACTTCCTAGGAACACTTAACCCCTTGATCGCCCCCTAGTGTTTAACCTCTTCCCTGCCAGTGTCATTTACACAGTAATCGGTGCATTTTTATAGCAAATAAATGGTCCCAAAATAGTGTCAAAAGTGTCCGATGTGTCCGCAATAATGACGCAGTCATGATAAAAATTACAGATCACTACCATTACTAATAAAAAAAAAATAACAAAAATGCCATAACTATCCCTTATTTTGTACACTATAACTTTTATGCAAACCAATCAATATACGCTTATTGCGATAATTTTTTTTTTTTTTTTTACCAAAAATATGTAGAAGAATACATATCAGCCTAAACTAAACTAAACTAAACTATTTAAAATAATTTTTTTTATATATTTTTGGGGGATATTTATTATAGCAAAAAGTAAAAAATATTGCATTTTTTTTTCAAAATTGTTGCTCGTTTTTTGTTTATAGCACAGTTTATAGCGCTATAGTTTCCCGCTATAGTTTATAGTGGGAAAAAAGTATGTAAATTTTGTCCTGGTGTAATTTTGTAAGGCCGTGTAATTGTCAGTTAAAGCGACGCAATGCTCTGGTCAGGAAGGGGGTAAAATCTTCTTGGGCTGAAGCGGTTAATGTTAGTTCAATTCACATTGAATCTTATTGTATCTTAGTACTGCACTTTTTTCCTTTACCCCCTAAAACTTACCTGAGCCCCATCTTCATCTAGCAATTTGGCTCTACCGAGTCTCTCTTTCCTTATTGGCTGAGACAGCAGCGGTAGCCATTGGCTTACCCTATTGTCAATCACAGCCAGTGAGAAAAAAGTGGGAGCGGGGCAGGGCCAAGTCACGCTCCGTATGTGAATGGACACACGGAGCAGCGGCTTGCTATGAGGGCACTAAGCTGGAGGGTTTGGCCTGGAGCACTGACAAAGGACCCGAGAAGAGGAGGATTGGGGCTGCTCTGTGCAAAACTACTGCATAGAGCAGGTAAGTATAACATGTTTGGTATTTAAAAAACAAATTCTGCCTTTATTACCAATTTAAATGTGTTTTGCATTGGCTTATGTCACAAATGGCAGTGCTCCACTAACTATGCCCTTTTATATGAAAAACTTTCTGTCAAAAAATGTTAGCAAATGATTCAGCTCCCATAGACTTCAGTGGGGATCACCATTATGTCTAGGGTGAGATTCACTACTATGGCTAGAGTAACTCATCATTAGCCACCAATATTTCCTGGAGGCTTCCTGCAGCTGATCTTTTCCAAATTACTGACTTATTATGCCTTGTTCTGCAGGGTGTCCCTTTATGTATACAGTCTTCTTAATAGTGGCAGGGCTTTGTTTCCTCAAGCAAATCTTCACTTTTCAGGTCCCCTATAAAGATACTTACATTACCATTTCAGTGGTAGCACAAGCCAATAAGCCATGGATTTACATATAAATGTGGTGATAATACCATTACACAGGTACATACTGATCTCTAGATGGGGGGCCATCTTTTTTGGTAAGGCCTTCAACCTGCTTTGATGGGAATGGTGGTAGAAGGTGGCACTGTAATGAGCCTCACCCATATTGTTGCTCTATACACTACTAGACTGAATACTTTTTTTATTTGGAATGCTTCAATTTATTGGTACGCATGTTGTAAAAGTTTTATTATAGAGAATACTAAAGGAGAGTTTCACTTCAAGCATTGTAGTTTTCTATTTTTACATATAACATACTTTTTATATATCAGTTGATCTGCATGCTGTATTTGAATATTTACTTTTGCTAGTGCAGATTTAATTTAAATTTTAGTATTATATCAATTTATGGATGACATTCTTGTAATTTATCCTTAAATTGCAATGCCATCAAACTTGATCACTTAATTTACTCACACAAAGCCATTTTAATATGAAAAAACATTTCAATATTAAACTTTTAGAAATTATAGGTAAACCAGAGGAAACATAGATGAGCCATTATTTCAAATGTAAGCAAAGTGAGAAGTAATTATTTAGTCTGCTCACATAATTTGTAATATAAATATTTTTGCCATTCTGAAGCTTCCCTCCAACCACTATGCATATTATTTTATATATATTGTGACTCTGTACTTGCCAAATATGCTGCAGAAATCTCCCTCCACTAAGTCAGGCTGCATTCATTTCACTGTGGGAAGATGAAGCTGCTGCCTGTTTACTTCCTGGATCTACACAGACACACAGAGGCACACCTCCAGCCCTGCAGCTCTCAATGGACCTCATATGACTCACCCCCCCCCCCTTCCTAGCAAACTTTCATGAGAGTGAGAGAGAGAGCTGTGTATGATCTCATAAGCCTAGGCGTTTTACCAGACAAGAAACAGGAAGTGGGCTGTATAAGGTATTTACTGGCAGAAAAAAAAAAATGTTTTACTATTCAAAGTTAAAACAACAAGGGCAGAAGATTTAATAGATGGAAAGATGAAAAAAAATACTGAAGGTCCACTTTAAAACAAGCTATATATGTGCATTTAAAATGATACGAAAAAGGGAAATGGAAAGTTTGTTTTGTGTTTGTTGATTTTGACAGTGGCGTTCTGGACATGACAATGAAAATGTTACTACAGAAAGCCCATAATGATCGAACAAAGAGGAATTATTAAGAGTAGTATGCATGCACTGCATGCTAAATTGCACCTATATTCAAGCTGTATTTTTTTTTTATAAAGTACAGAATGGTTAGAAACCCTTTCATGTTTTTATAGAGTGTTGTAACCCTCCTAGGTAGATTCAGCCATTCTATTTGTCCTGGTAACCATTCTTACATGATGTGAAAGGAAATCTTCCCAATAGGACACAGAAGCTAACAATAAACTGAAGGGATTTGAACCATTTGCTACTCTATCAAAAATAAAAAATAAATGTGGCTTCTGTTCTCCAACCCATCATTGAACACAGCAGTAATGTAGGGGTCAGATGAAGAATTTAGCTTATAATGGGGAAAACAGAAGTGTCAAATGGCAAGCTTTCTGAGGCTGCATCACTTTAATAGAGAGGTAGAGAAAATTGGTAAGTGCAAAGGTCAATAAATATATGCTTTATTCTATTGTAGGGCCCACGTAGATTTGTTCTTTTAGAAACCTGACATGAAAAGCAAGTTGTAGCTTCTTCTCAAGTGTTCTTCTCAAGTGTTCCAGGCAAATGCAGAAATGTTCATTTAGTTATATTCATTGTGACCTGAGGAAAGTGTGTGTGCCGCTCAGTCTCGATAGGTAGGGGGCATTTAGACAATGCTGCTGCTAGAGAGTTCAAGGAAAGAACAGTGACCCCTGGGAGTCACACATCTATGGTGTCCTACTGCAATGAATGGAGTGGCAATATCAGCCTGGACTCGGACCAGGCCATGCCCCCCAACGCTTTTCACCCCGCCCCCCCAGAGCTTAGTCATGGGGATAGTTTTATTCATTGGAGGATGTTGACAGGGAACTGTACAGATATTTTTGTCCCTTTCTGCACTATGCAGGTTAGAATTGTAATGCATTAACAAAAAAACATTAAAAAGTATTTGCACAATTATTGCCAAGTGTAATGTAATAAAATGTGCACATTTTACAGGTACATTGTCTGTGGCACATTGGCCCAACCAATGATTGTTTGAAATGAGGGAATACGGTAGAGAACTAAGGAAAAAAATAGGACAAAAGAGAAAAAGGAAATTTAGAAATGCAAGGATAGAGTTATATGGATATGTAATATCTTTATTTTGGGTGATGTCTAAAAATGGGTAGGTACCATAAATATGGGTGGATGGATTTACTTTAATGTCTTATTTGGGTTAGTATTATTATTATTATTTTATGTGGATACAGCCTATCACAAAAATGCCATGTTGTTTGATAAAATGATTCTAAATCATAGCTAGTCAACTATTTTTTTTCTTTTTCTTTTTTTCTTTAGCTGCATTATAGTAGAAGCTCAAGAGTACATCATAATTTGCACGTTGCCTTGAAATATAGCATAACAAATGAAAATCACATATGAAATTTGTTAATTAAATTATAACCTGGTTGTAAAATTGTCAGAGACTGAATATTACATGGCTTTCTGAAATATTTACATCATGTTCTGTATAACTTTTATAGTTGGAATTTAAATGCCATAGGATTAGTGCTTTGTAATGATAAAGTTTGGACGTGACATTATGCCGGTAAAGGTTTTTTTTTTTTTTTTTTTTTTTTTTTTAAAGAGAGTGCTGTACAAATGTTAAAGGCAAATTTGATGTGTATTTTTTTTTTTTTTACCTTATCTACATTTAGTGTGCTCAGATCTAAAAATAGTTTAAAGCTAAACTCCAGATAGATTTAAAATAATTTAATGCAGTTAGGTAGTAATAAAAAAAATTGTTTTTAAATGCAATTAATGTAATTACCTGTATTGATATCAGCTTCTTGAGGTACCATTGTAAACATGGCATTGGCTTCCCCATGGCCCATACCTTCTACATAGCTGTTCTGAACAATATCAGGGGATGCTTACCTCCCACAATCTACAGTAATACACAGGGAAACATCACTGATCTGTCCTCAGGGAGCCTCCTCTCACCACTGACCTGTCCTAAAGGGAGCCTCCTCACCACCATCTAGCCCTTTGCTTGAATCTCCAACTGAAGAGGAAGCTGTCCAATGGAACACTGAACCCACACTGCCACAAATTATGCTAGCAATGCAAGATTTTAAAGTTGCAATGAGATTCAGTCAATACACATTGAATTTTGTCTCCTAAAGCAAAATGTTCAAATAATGGGGGCAGTGGAAGAATGCATATGCTCTCTGGGGGGTACTTTGTCACCACTCTCTACCTCTATACAGGTGGCTACTAGTGAAATGGTAACCCTCAGATTCAAACTGGATGACCTGGGAAACGTGTCACGTGGGAACAACTTGTGTTTTGTTGGCTTTCCTGAAAAATCTGAGGGTACCTCACCTAAGCAAATCCTTACCACATGGTTGAAAAACACCCTGGGTGTTAATGCTTTGCCCTCAACCTTTGCAATAGAATGTGCTCATCGCACTCCACCTTGCCCTACCCTGGCTGGAGCACCACTGCGATCACTGACAGCTTGCATCCTCATCATTCAGGATAAAGCAGGAGCAACTAGAGTCACCAAAAAACTCAGTTTCCACGGTAACCTGATCCCTATTTACCCTGGCTTCTCAGCAGATGTCCAGGAGCATTGTTTGCTCAGATTGTAATCCATACTACATTTTACCAAATCTGTATTTTTAGATCCCTTATAACACTTGGGCAGCATAACAAAAAAAAACATTCTGCATATACCGCAGTGGGGCTAGTGGAGTATAGATTTCATATTTCTTCCCCATCTTATCCTGAGGCACTTTGGCTCCTTTGACCTTAGGTATCACTATTGCTCGTTCTTAAGGAACATGCCTCCTGGTCATTTATTTTTAATACATTTTATTTATTTTTTTTCCAAAGATTTTATTGAAATAAGTAGGGTAACATACAAGTATTCATACAGATCAGTTTGAAAATCCAAACAGAAAACAACAAGTTATACAAAGTATCAGGTACAACACATCGTCACATATCTGTAGCAGACCAGTAAAATGCGATTACCTCTGTATGACTCAAAGAGGGTTGCTTAGGTTGGGAGGGATCAATTATAACATTAGTTATTGAAATATATAGGTTTTCCGGCCTCCGGTAAAGGAGACAGGGCTGTAGAGAAATGAACATCTGGTCATTGTGGAACGAAAAATGTTCAGTAAAACCTTAGCGTGACCGAAAATTGAATAAGGGAGTCAGGGAGATGAGTCAAGCGTGATGTAGCAAGATCTCCAATCAGTACAATATTCGAATGGGATACTTCTCTAGTAGCTCTGTCAAGTTCCCGACTAGCAGTTTTCAAAATAACATTAATACCTGGTGTTAAAAGTAGAGATAAAGCAAAATCTGTTTCCTATAAAGACTCTCAAACTTTTATGTTGTGATCGGGAAAATAAGGGGGGGACAGGAGGAATGAAGAGTAGGATAGGGTGGGTAGGGGAACCAGAGGGGGACCATAATTGCAAGATGTAAATTGTTATCAGTGTGAAGGTACAGGGGACGTTCAAGTGTATCCTGAGAGGATGTCTCTACATTCGGAAGTGGATTCAAAGTGTTTCCAGCAGGCCCATTTATGGTTAGATTTCTGAGGTATGTCTTTGGCAATGTGTATCAGTTCCTCCATTTCAGCTATTTGTTGGACTCGCAGAACCCAGTCCTTAGGAGACGGACTGGTTTGGGATTTCCAAAATCGCGGCACACATTGCTTCGCTGCATTGATAAGATGAATAGTGAGTGATCTACGGTAAGATGTGGTGTGTACAGTAGTATGATGCAAAAGAAATTGGGCCGGTGAGAAGGGCAGGTCGTAGGTAGTGATTTTTTGTATAAAGGCGTGGATAGTTCTCCAGTAAGGTTGAATATTAGGACATTCCCACCAAATGTGTAATAGGGTGCCTTTAGACAGGAGGCATCTCCAGCAAGTGTCCGGGTTGCTAGGGTTCCACTTGTGTAAGAGCACTGGTGTCCTGTACCATCGTGATTGTAATTTATAACCATTCTCTTGGGTGGAAACGTTAAGGGAACCCTTGTGTATATGAAGAAAGATATGCTCCCAGTCCTCAGGCGACAACGCTATTCCTAATTCTTTCTCCCAGATTGCACAAGTTTTGGAGGTGTTAGCTTTGGTATTTTGAAATAATAATGAGTATGTTTGCGATATTAGATGTGATTGGGGTGTCGTGGCTGTACAGAGAGTTTCAAAAGGCGTTAGCGATCTAGGGCAGACGTGGGGTGTAGCAGTGGCTCTTAGGAAATGTGACATTTGTTGAAAGGTCCAAGCGGGTATAGGTGGTTTTTGATGGATAATGGCTAATTGGGTGGTCGTCAGTAGATGGTTGTTAGAATAAAAATGGTGCAGTAGAATCTGGTCATGAGTCCAGTTTCGCTGAAGAAAGTTTTTATGCATCCCAGGGGGAAAATCTGGATTCAGCTTAAGCGATGTGAGAGGACCTGGTATAGAGGAGATTGAGCTGTTCGCGCATAAATTGCGAAAACATTGTAATGTTGGAGCAATAAGCGGGTGTGAATCAATGTTTTTCCTGTAACTTGGGTATCTCAACAATGGGAGTGATTTTAGGGGGATATTGGTAAAGTCCTTTTCCAGCTGTACCCAGTCTTTCATTTGTTCATGAATATTCCAGTCCACAATTCTGGTCAAGTGTGTGGCCGCATAATAATTTTGTAAATCAGGTAATCCAATTCCCCCCAGATGCTTAGGCAGAGTGAGCTGTAAATAATTAATTCTAGGTCTATGCATTCCCCATAAAAATTTGGTGCAAATTGATTTATATTCTTTGAAGAAAGCTGGGGGGAGGCGTATTGGAATTGTTTGTAATACGTAAAGCAGGCGTGGAAGGACGTTCATCTTTATAACAGCAGCTCTGCCGAACCATGAGAAAGGGATTGTGTTCCATTTTTTAAGATCTGCCTTAATTTTTTTGAGAATGTTGGGATAATTAGTGGCATAAAGGTCCTCTAGATTCCTTGGGATTTTGATGCCCAAGTAAGTTATATCCCTGTCATTCCAGTGGAAAGGGAAATTAAGCTTACATTGAGTCACCGTTTCTGGGGTAAGGGAAATATTTAGTGCATATGATTTTTCAAAATTAATTTTAAAGTTGGAGAGCAAGGCGAACTTGCGAAATTCCGAAAGAAGAACTGGAAGGGTGGTATGTGGATTTGAAAGAAACAGTAGAATATCATCCGCATATGCGGCTATTTTGCTCATCTTGCTGCCCGTGGTAATGCCTGATATGTCCGGGTTTTGTCGTATACAGTTCAGCAGGGGTTCAAGTGTCAATATAAATAGGACAGGGGACAGGAGACAACCCTGTCTTGTCCCATTTCCGATGGAGAAGGCATCTGACAGGGCATGATTCACTCTGATTTTTGCCGAAGGGTTCCGATAGAGGGATTGGATAAAATTAAGCAATTGTGGTCCAAGACCAATGTGACGTAAAACCGCGTACATATAGTCCCATGCTACCCTGTCAAATGCCTTCTCCGCGTCCAGGGACAAGAAAAAGCTCTTTTGTTTAGTTGTTGTGATTAGGTGGTGTATGTTGATAGCTTTTAAGGTATTATCTCGGGTCTTCCCTTCCTGGCACAAAGCCAACTTGGTCTGTTGTTACAAGGGAGGGAAGCACTGTTTGAAGTCTGTTAGCCAGGATTTTAGAGAATAGTTTAACGTCCACGTTAAGTAAAGATATTGGTCTATAATTAGCTGTCTGTGTGGGATCTCTATCACTTTTGGGGATTACTACTATGTGGGCCTCTAACATTTCAGGTAGAATGTGGTTATGTGAATCTAGGGAATTAAATGCTTTTAAAAAAGGACCTTTTAAGATGTCCGAGAAGTATTAGCCTATTAATCAATCTGCAGGCAGATTGATATTATTAAATAGTCAGTGGACCATGATGATATAAGGCAAAATAATGTAATACAATATTGTTAATGTTTCAAGGGCTGCCAATTAAACCTATAATTGAATGAAACACTGGAAAAAAAAAAAAAAAAAAAAAAAAAGATGTCCGAGAAGGTCTTATAATATACGGTCGATAACCCGTCAGGGCCTGGACTCTTTGCTTAAGAGCGTTCTCCCATTCCAGGCTGCTAATGGGTATTTTTAATAAATTTTATTAATTCTTGCTAGCCTATTCCTTGATTGCAGTACTGAACTAGCAGTACCCACTGCTACTTCCATGTCTGTCCACCTGTTCATAATGCTGCTCCAGTGTGTCTGGGACTATAAGAAGACTACCTCTACCCAGAACTTTTTACTGGTCATCAGCAACAATCCCCCCTTCCACAGTTGGTGGCATAATGACTGAATTGGGATGGATAAGCAGGGTAGGCAGAGTGGGATTATTATATATGTAAGAAAAAGTTGTGCTACTAATGAATCTAAAAAAACAATAGGAATCAGCAGTCAGCATCAACAATAGTGAGTTGTTTAACAAAAAGAAAAAATATAAAATGCAGTGCTTGTATGGAAAATTCTGGGGTGATCCCAAGGGATAAGTAAGTGAAAAAAGAAAAAATTAATAAATAATATAAAATGATATTGGAAAATGCCTGTTTGTTGTTTTGTCCCACTATATAGGGTGGGATTATTGTTGCTAACCTGTTGTTTAATTTATTCATGTTAGTCATCTCTCATTTTCCTTAGCATACACCATCCATGGTTCTTCCTCCTCTTACTTGCTGCTATTTTCTTCACACCTGCAGCAATATTCTGTTGTTCTGTTTATTATGTCTCAACCTTTAAGTATAATTTCCTAGAATTCTAGAGGTTTGAACTCACCCCACCAACGGTCTTTGATATTTTCCTTTCTAGAAAAATATAAATCACATATTATTTGTCTCCAATTACTGGGTTCCAAACTCTTGGCAGTTAAAAAGCATTGGACTGCAAAGTCCTTTCATGCCAAGCATACCTCCTACGCTAAAGTTATCTTTATTCTATTAGCTAAATCCCTTTCTGTTGATGTTCCTTTGGTTAAAACTAACCCTGCTGGGAGGTACATTATGATTACTTTGCAAATAGTTATGTACACACTAACCCTGGTGAATTTGTAGGTCTCATCCCCTTTTCTCCTGACCATTTGTATAAACTCTCTGCCCTGGCTCTTGATTCACTCCTTTTTATTGGTGATTTTAATGCAGTGCCAGACCCAACCAGAGACCATTTGAGCAGGATTGGTGGAGTACAGCAATCACTTCCTGACTGGTTACAAACCTATGAGATTACTGATTTATGGAGATGGAGGCGTCCAGACCAGTTATCCTGTCACTCAGATACTTTCAATACTATGCATAGAATTTACTTAGCCTTTGCCTCATCCTTAACAATTTTATTGATATCTCACACCATGTTCCTACCCAGGGGTATCTTGGACCATGCTCCTCTTGCTCCGTAACTTCAGCTCCTGCCCCCTATGGTTTTGGGACTGTGGCGTTGTATTCTCAATGGATAGAAGACCATATGGTAATTGGGCATTACTTTCAATTCCTGGCACATAGGGGGTTATTTGCTAAAGGCAAATCCACTTTGCACTTCCAAGTGCACTGCAAGTGCACTTGGAAGTGCAGTTGCTGTAGATCTGAAGGAGACAAGCAAGGAAAATAAAGATTCAGCATTTTGCTTGTACATGATTGGATGATAAAATCAGCAGAGCTTCCCCTCATTTCAGATCTTCCCTCTCAGATCTAAAGCGACTGCACGTCCAAGGGCACTTCCAAGTGCACTTGTAGTGCAAAGTGGATTATCCTTTAGTAAATCAACCCCATAGTGTCAGGAAGATGCAGGCCAGCACATTTGCATGAGGATTTGCATGATGTGGTTGCCTATGCACATGCACGCACCTGCTGGTGCACATGCCCCTTTAACATTGGCTCTAAATGGCATATGTAAGGATCAAAGTTGCACTAGGGCCTTACTGTCTGATCTGCAGTTTATCCCTGTATCCTGTGCCTGCCCTTGATTTTGTTAACCCGGCTTTCCTGACCATACTGATTATCTCCAAACTTGACCCTGGCTTGTCCGGACCCTGATTCTGCTACATCTGCTTGATCCTCTGCTGCCAAACCTCTGCCTGTACTTTAACTATTCTTTGCCTGATGTCTTTAATGTATCTGATTTCCTGTGTATAACCCGACTTGCTTGACTCTGCATCAGTCTTCTCAGCCCCACCAGCCTTCACTTTTCTGCATCCGCAGTATCCGCCCCCTGCATCCGCAGTACACCTGCATCCACAACGTGCCCGCATCCGCAGCCAATCAGGACCCTCTGCTACTGCTGTCATCTGCTTCTCCTACCTACCTGCTAACAGAGAACACTGCAGGCTCTCCTACCTCACCGTGTTCTTGTGGCTGCTGTTGCAACCTCGGTGGTCCTTGAACCTGGGCTGTACAAGAGGCCTTCCTATGCTCATCCAGCTTTATTTGAAGGTACATGTTACATGGAAATGGTCTTCCTGAGGAGTTAAATATTTGTGTCACCTTTATACCAAGCGGGCACAATTTGGGTCCCTAACTAACTTGCCTCTAATTACTCCCCTTGAAAAACTATTGAGAAACCCAGGCAAAACTAAATAATATCTATGTATTACTCTGCACTTATTGCGGATTCTACAATTAGAAACCTAAATGCCCTGTGTAAGTGGTCTCTACTGGCTCTTCAACTTACTGATTCAGATTGGTTAGAATTTAGTGAAACATAGAAGAGCTTCTTGATCTCCTCCAAAGACAGGATTAAATATCCAACTGAAGCTGTTCTACCACAGTCATTTCACACTGATTAGGTTGCCCAATTCCTGAGTGTTTTCGAGGCTGCGGTGCTACAGCTGACTTCCTGCATTGTTCTGTAGCTATCTATTTGTCTATAATTTGTGGGTAGAGACAGTGGCGTAACTAGAACCTTCAGGGCCCCGATGCAGGAAACCATGGCGGGCCCCCCCCCGACCTCCGGACAGGGCTCTTTTCTCTGAGCCCGATGGTGGAACACCAGGGCCCAGTCCCAAGTGGGTGGCCGCATATAAAGGAACCGATTTAAAAAACATCAATTACAGCCGCTGTGCCCATCAAATGTCACTACTGTGCCCATCAAACTCTGCCGCTGTGCCCATCAAATGCCGCCACTGTGCCCATCAAATGCTGCCACTGTAAATCCCCACCGCCCGCTCGCTGTCTGCCCGCCACTTACCCTGTCTTGGTGGGGCAGCGGGTAACGGCCATGAGCGGGGTCCTCCATGCATCTCCTGCCATCCTCATCTCCCGTCCTCTCCTCCTGATGGGCGTCCAATAGCTGTGTCTATCGTTTCAGCCAATCGGGTGATGGGTAACAGACCCGCACACCTGATTGGTGGAGAGGCGGTTCAGTGTTAGGAAAGTGAATATTAATTCACTTTTCTAACACACCTGGGTGGACTGTGAGCGTCAAGCATGGTGCTCGCAGTTCACCTATTTTGAAGCCTATTAGAGCCCATGGCTTTAATCAGGTGCTGCAAAACACCCCCCCCCCCCCCCGCCGCTCTAATTCAGGCACCCAGCACCCGAAAAGGGGCCAGACACCTAAATATGGGGGTGACAGCGGTGGCCATGGATAGATTCATGCTATGCATGAATCTATCCATTGGTCATAGAGGGGGTGGAACCTGTGCACCCTTTTGGATGCACCGCCACTGATAAACACATGCACACGCACATACAAGCATGCTCACACTCACACACGCACATACAAGCATGCTCAGACACACACGCACACACATACAAGCATGCTCACACACACACACGCACATACAAGCATGTTCACACACACAAGCATGCTCACACACACGCACATACATGCACAAGCATGTTCACACACACACACGCACATACAAGCATGTTCACACACACACACGCACATACAAGCATGTTCACACACGCACATACAAGCATGTTCACACACACACACGCACATACAAGCATGCTCACACACACGCACATACAAGCATGCTCACACACACGCACATACAAGCATGCTCACACACACGCACATACAAGCATGCTCACACACACAAGCATGTTCACACACACACACACAGGCACATACAAGCATGTTCACACACACACACACACACACACACACACAAGCATGCTCACACACACGCACATACAAGCATGCTCACACACACGCACATACAAGCATGCTCACACACACGCACATACAAGCATGCTCACACACACACACACACACACACACACACACACACACACACAAGCATGCTCACACACACGCACATACAAGCATGTTCACACACACGCACATACAAGCATGCTCACACACACGCACATACAAGCATGCTCACACACACGCACATACAAGCATGCTCACACACACGCACATACAAGCATGCTCACACACACGCACATACAAGCATGTTCACACACACACACGCACATACAAGCATGCTCACACACACGCACATACAAGCATGTTCACACACACGCACATACAAGCATGTTCACACACACGCACATACAAGCATGCTCACACACACGCACATACAAGCATGCTCACACACACGCACATACAAGCATGTTCACACACACGCACATACAAGCATGTTCACACACACGCACATACAAGCATGCTCACACACACAAGCATGTTCACACACACACGCACATACAAGCATGTTCACACACACACACACACGCACATACAAGCATGCTCACACACACACACACACGCACATACAAGCATGCTCACACACACGCACATACAAGCATGCTCACACACACACACACGCACATACAAGCATGCTCACACACACGCACATACAAGCATGTTCACACACACGCACATACAAGCATGCTCACACACACACACATACAAGCATGCTCACACACACGCACATACAAGCATGCTCACACACACGCACATACAAGCATGTTCACACACACAAGCATGTTCACACACACAAGCATGTTCACACACACACACACACACGCACATACAAGCATGTTCACACACACACGCACATACAAGCATGCTCACACACACGCACATACAAGCATGCTCACACACACGCACATACAAGCATGCTCACACACACGCACATACAAGCATGTTCACACACACGCACATACAAGCATGCTCACACACACGCACATACAAGCATGCTCACACACACAAGCATGTTCACACACACACACACACACGCACATACAAGCATGTTCACACACACACACACACGCACATACAAGCATGTTCACACACACACACACACACACACACACACACACACACACACGCATGTTCACACACACGCACATACAAGCATGCTCACACACACACACACACACACACACACACACACACACACACAAGCATGTTCACACACACACACACACACAAGCACATACAAGCATGTTCACACACACACACACATACAAGCATGTTCACACACACAAGCATGCTCAGACACACACATGCACATACAAGCATGCTCAGACACATACAAGCATGCTCACACACAAACACACATATACAAATACAGTAGCTAGTGGGCTGGTGGCACTGGAGGGCAGGTGGTGGCACTGGAGGGGGGTGGCACAGTCTGGAGGGGGGCTGGTGGAACTGGAGGGTGTGTGGTGGCACTGGAGGGGGGCACAATCTGGAGGGGGGTGGTGACTTACCGCCAATCAATCCAGGATCGATCAATTCCCCCTCCTCAGAATCCTGCAGATGCAAAGTTCCTCCACAAAGCGTGCCTCCTCCAGGAATGCCTTGCTTCAGAGAGCTCCTCCCCCGCCTTCACTGAATTGGCTGAAGTTTTTTCTGTGTCCGCCCCGCCTCCCTTACAGTTGCTCTGGATAGGCGGGGGCGGAGCCCACAAAGCACTTCTCTCACGCTGGTCTCTCCACTGTAGTGGGTGAAAGGAAGCCACCCCTCCTCCCCACGGCATGAACCCGCAGCAACAGTGAATCACACCGGGTCCGTCACCACACACCCCCGGCCGGACAGTCAGGTGGGCCCCTCGGGCGGCGGGCGGGCGGGCTGCCGGTGGGCCCCCTGAAGTGGCAGAGAATTACAGGGCCCAGTCGCAATTGCGACTGTTGCGACCCTGATAATTCCGCCACTGGGTAGAGATCAATACTTTCCTTTCATCAGCACTGAGTATTCCCAATATATTGCATCCTAAGAACTGATCACTAGGTATATTTGGTGATATTTCTATTTCTAAACATGATAAACACTTGTTGTGGATCCTTTGATTCTACACAAAAAAGACTACTGACATGGAAGGGTTTCTCCTCCCCCTCAATTAATCCTGCAAATAATCAGTGCTAGTCGACCACTTTGTAAGCTCACCTTTGAAATCCGGAAAAGACAAAAAATGTTTCACAACATTTGGGATTGTTTGATTTCCAAACAACTTATTCTATTTTCTCAAAGGCTACTTTCATACTGAGGCACTTTACAGGTTCTACAGCGCTAAAAATAGCACCTGTATAGTGCCTGTAAAGAGCCTCTCCTGTCTCTCCAGTGTGAAAGCCTGAGTGCTTTCACATTGGAGCGGTGTGCTTGCAGGATGGTAAAAATGTCCTGCAAGCAGCATCTTTGCAGCGATGTAGGAGCAGTGTATACACCGCTCCTAAAGGCGCCCCTGCCCATTGCAATCAATGGGGTAGCACCGGCAAAGTGTCACTGGAGTGGTGCTTTGTTGGCAGATTTAACCCTTTTTCAGCTGCTAGCCAGGGTTAAAAGCGCCCTCCTATCAGCCAAATAGTGCCTCTAAAACAACGGTAAAGCACGGCTAAAAATGGTGCCGCAGATTTTAATGCTTGTACGGTATTGTATAATTGGCTAGCAGCAGGACAGTTTCAATTGGGGGGGGGGGGGGGGGGATTGCAGTGAATGTGAGTAATATAATATACAGTAATTTAGGTGCATGCTGTTCTTGCTCTTATTATTTTTTTTTTCTTATAAAAGATTCAGCAATGTACTACAAACAAAAAGTAGCTCCCAGAACAAATGGTTAGTAACAACTAACAAGTGACTGTTGCACTTTGAGGACCCCTAAAAGAGAGGCTATCAACATAAAAAAAATAAAACACCCTTCACATAAAAATCCACTTTTTTTATTTTAAGAAAAGCCTTGCTGTACCAGCATACAATAAAAAACAATATGCCCCAAACATATATAAGACCTCCCCAAAATACTGCCTAACCCAAACAAAAGCCATTTTATTAAAAGGAAAGCCTTTCAGAAGAAAATTGCAATCTCTTTTAAAATGAGGGTGCTTGCCTATACAGTACAAAAGCTCAATTATTAGACTTGATGACTATAGTCTAAAGAACATGGAGTCTAATACAGTGTAAACAATTCTCCTGGGTGAATCTGCACAAACATTCAAATAGACTATGAATCTTGAACTCACAGGATTTGCCTTGAACCATGGTAGAAATGAACATGTACCTCATCCCTTGTTAGGAACATAAACTGCTTGAACGTAATAGGAGATGTAATTTCAAATATTTACATTTTTTTACATTATAAATGGTTTACTTAAAGTGGAATACCAGGATATTGCTAGCTATGCTTGAACATACTCCCACCCTCTTTCTAAACCCCATTCTAACTATCCTGTGCAAGGAAAATGCTTATACTTACCTATTTTCAAGGTACACTTGTCTAGTGACATGATTGGCTTAACAAGGGGTAAATAAAAGTTGATATATACATTAGCCAATATGCACTTATACAGTGTACAATTTTCATTGTAGTAACACTTAGTCAGAACATCAAAAGTATTTGGGCCATATAGACCAACAGTTGTCAAACTTTTTACAGTTCAGGGAATTTATAGCTAAGAGTCTTTCAAAGGTATAGTTCCTTTGCACCATTGTTACAACGTCAGATACGTTTATGACCTTTTAGACTTCCAGTAACGTAAGATTAGTGAGCCTGTTTCCAGAAGTATATGGGATATAACAGGTCTGGTGCTGTAAGGGAACTTGTCTATGTTTATGTGCAGAATTGCTAGAGCAGGGTCTGGTTTTGTGATTATGCCCGTCAGTGAGGAGATTAGATGGAATACCTGGTTCCATAAACTCTTAATATTCGGGCAGTGCCAGTACATATGTAATAGGTTACTTACTTGTCCGCAGTTTCTCCAGCAGTAAGGTGACAGGCCCAGGAAGTACGTTGCTAATCTGAAAGGTGTGTAGTGCCATCTATTCGCCATTTTAATAGCCAGTTCCCAGTGTTTAACACAATAAGAAGCCTTATGTATTTCTCTAAATTGTGTCACCATTGATCTTCTGAGAAATTGGTACCTAGGTCTATTTCCCATTTTTGCATTGCTACCTCTTTGGAGAACTGTAGTTTATCTTGGAGTGTGTTGTAGAAAAAAGATATGCCTTTTGTATCACGTTTGGCTGAGGAATAGAATTTCCATGTTTTACTCAGGAGCAAAATTATTGGTGGAGCCCGGGAATGTAGGTAATGTGTGATTTGCATACATTTGAACAGCATGACGTTTGGTAGGTGGTATTGAGTCATGATGTGTTGCACTGTTTTGGGACGTGTGTCTTCATATAGGTAAGATATAAATGTTATTTCCTGGTCCTTAAGGTCTTGGACTTTAAGCATTTAGCTTCAAATAGCATCAGGAGTAGCCTGAAGTTTGTGTCTTGGACGTCTTGTCGGTTTAGTTTTAGGAAGAGTCTCCATATTTTTATGGTGTTCTGCATTGGGGATGAGAGTGAGGTCATGTCCCAATTGCCCTAACTGTCTCCCATAAGCAGTAGAGTCAGGTCTTTAGTTGGTTGGCTTTTTCTACTTCAACCCATAGTGGTGAATCTGTTGTCTGTAACCAGAATTTTATTTGGTCTAGGCGTACTGCCCATAGGTAATCAAGTATGTCAACTAGACCTGCCCCCCCTACTTGCCTATGAGATAGTAGATTGTTCCTGGAACATCTAGCTTTTTTCCCAGTCCATACATATTTCCAACCAAGGGTCGAAAGGTTTTTGAGATAATGGTTAGGAATATGAATTGGGAGAGTGCGAAACACAGACAAGATCTGCGGCAGTATTAACATTTTATAAGCAGCTATTCTGCCCATACAATATATTTCTTTCTTTGACATATCTCTTAGTTGAGTTTCCAGTTTGGCTGTCAGTGGAGATAAATTGGCTTTAGCAAGTGCAGAAGTTTTGTTTGTGAGTGTGATACCTAAGTAAGTAATACCACCCTTGCTCCAGGTGTAAGGGAGTTTCCTTTATAGAGCGGTTTTTGTGTGGGATTGTACTCCCAAGTAGGGATGAGCCGAACACCCCCCCGGTTCGGTTCGCACCAGAACTTTCGAACGGACCCCAAATTTGTACGAACGTTAGAACCCCATTGAAGTCTATGGGACTCCAATGTTCGAAATTAAAAGTGCTAATTTTAACGGCTAATATGCAAGATACTGTCCTAAAAAGGGTTTGGGGACCTGGCTCCTGCCCCAGGGGACATGGGTCAATGCCTAAAATGTTTTAAAAAATGGCCGTTTTGGCGGGAGCACTGATTTTAATGATGATTAAAGTGGGAAAAAAGTGAAATATTCCTTTAAATATGGTGCCTGGGGGGTGTCTGTAGTATGCCTGTGAAGTGCCACGTGTTTCCCATGTTTAGAACAGTCCCTGCACAAAATGACATTTAACGGAAATAACGTAATTTAAAGCTGCTTGCGGTTTTAATGTTATATCTGGTTCCTGCAATATGGTTGAAAATCATTGAGAAAAATGGCATGGGTAGCCCTCCCTGCCCATTACCAGCCCCTTTGGGTCTTGTGCGCATATTAAGGGGAACTCCGTACCCATATTAAAAAAAAGAAATGCGTGTGGCCCCCAGGCTCTATATACTCAGAACAGCAGTATACAGGCGGTGCAAACAAGACAGGGACTGTGTAGGTTTGTTGTGTTAAGTTGAATCTGTTTGTAATTTTCAACTGGTACATTTTTAAAGTGTAGCTACAGTCAAAAAAACTATTTTTAAGCTTTTTGGAAAACATAGGGAAGGGTTATCACCCCTGTATAATTTGTTTTGTCGTCCATCTTTTTTCATCTCACTTGCTGTTGTCTCCTTCGGTTTGCAAGTAGGAGATGTTTGTAAGTTGGATGTTTGAAAGTAGGGGCCTGCCCTATATGCTCTGCAGAAATGGCGGAACAAGGTGTTGGTTTTGCCACAACATTGTAGGCCCTCAAAGTGACTCTTGGTGGGTGCTGGAGCGCCCTGCTGAGAACGATTATATCAAGAATTGTAATTACATGCCATTGTTGAACAGTGGTAGAAAAATTGACCTTTGGTGGTCGTGGTGCTGGTGCCACAACACTATAAGTCCTCACCGTTACTCTGGGTGGGCACAGGAAGGGGCCCTCCTGTGAAATATTATATCAAGAATTGTAATTCCATGTCCCTGTTAAACAGGGGCAGAAAAATTGGGCCTTAGGCACTGGTGCTGGTGCCACCACACTGCAACCTCTCCCATATACTCTAGTTTTATTGCAGGAATTAGCCCTGCTGCAAAGCATTGCATCAAAAATTGTACTTAAACGCCCCTGTTAAACAGGGGCAGAAAAATTGGGCCTTAGGCACTGGTGCTGGTGCCACGACACTGCAACCTCTCCCATATACTCTTGTTTTATTGCAGGAATTAGCCCTGCTGCAAAGCATTGCATCAAAAATTGTAATTATACGCCCCTGTTAAACAGGGGCAGAAAAATTGGGCTTATGGCGCTGGTGCTGGTGCCCCCACACTGCAACCTCTCCCATATACTCTTGTTTTATTGCAGGAATTAGCCCTGCTGCAAAGCATTGCATCAAAAATTGTAATTAAACGCCCCTGTTAAACAGGGGCAGAAAAATTGGGCCTTAGGCACTGGTGCTGGTGCCACCACACTGCAACCTCTCCCATATACTCTAGTTTTATTGCAGGAATTAGCCCTGCTGCAAAGCATTGCATCAAAAATTGTACTTAAACGCCCCTGTTAAACAGGGGCAGAAAAATTGGGCCTTAGGCACTGGTGCTGGTGCCACGACACTGCAACCTCTCCCATATACTCTTGTTTTATTGCAGGAATTAGCCCTGCTGCAAAGCATTGCATCAAAAATTGTAATTATACGCCCCTGTTAAACAGGGGCAGAAAAATTGGGCTTATGGCGCTGGTGCTGGTGCCCCCACACTGCAACCTCTCCCATATACTCTTGTTTTATTGCAGGAATTAGCCCTGCTGCAAAGCATTGCATCAAAAATTGTAATTAAACGCCCCTGTTAAACAGGGGCAGAAAAATTGGGCTGATGGCATCACCCAGAACCAGAAATGTTCTTCCAACATATCAGCGGAGGAGGAAGAGGATAGACAATCAACATAACAGGACAGTCACTCAGCATCAGCATAGGCAGTCTTGAAGGGATGTGATATTTCAAAAAAAATTATTCGGTTACATCAGCTTCAGGTGCTTGGTAGCTGTGGGTTATCCAAGACTGATTCATCTTGATGAAGGTCAGTCGATCAACTGATTCGGTGGACAGGCGCACCCTGTGATCAGTATCAAAGCCACCAGCAGCACTGAAGGTGCGTTCCGAAAGAATGCTGGATGCAGGACAGGCCAGTAGCTCAATTGCATACTGTGCAAGCTCTGGCCAGTGATCCATCCTCAAGACCCAGTAAGCCAGAGGATTTTCGGTGGGAAAGGTGTCCAAGTCTGACCTTGCCCCTAGGTATTCCTGCACCATGTAAATCAGACGCTGGCGATGGTTGCTGGAACCGATCATACCTTGGGGCTGCGGACTAAAAAATTGTCTGAAAGCATCAGTCAGACGGCCACCTTCTCCACCGCTCCTTCTGACCGATGCCTCAGCAACACATTGTCCAGGACCAGGAGTTTGTAACCTCCCAGTCTCTGGGAACGCGTTGCACAGACCTTTCTGCAAGGCCTCCAGGAGATGTCTCATCCTCTGCTCCCTCTGCGATGGCAAGATAAGGTTGGCAACCTTACCCTTGTACCGTGGATCAAGGAGAGTGGCCAGCCAGTAATGGTCCCTCTCCTTGATCCGAAGAATACGAGGATCCTTCCGCAGGCTTTGCAGGATCAGGGAGGCCATGCAGCGTAGGTTAGCTGAGGCATTCGGTCCGGAGTCCTCTGGGTCACTAAGGACAACATGATCCGCAGCTACCTCCTCCCAGCCACGTACAAGTCCACGTGTTTCTTGGGACTATAAATCATCCCTACAAGACTGCTGCTGCTGATGCTGAGTGCCAGCCTCCACCTCCATGCTGACACAATCATCCTCCTCCTCCTCTTCCTCCTCCTCATCCTCTTCCTGTGTGATGTGTGGCACAGCAGGAACACTGTCTGGATAAAGGGGGCCTTGAGAGGCAAGGAAGTCCTCCTCTTCCTGCCTCTGTTCTGCCTCAAGTGCCCTGTCCATTATTCCACGCAGCGTATGCTCCAAGAGGTGGACAAGAGGTACAGTGTCACTGATGCATGCACTGTCACTGCTCACCATCCGTGTGGCCTCCTCAAACGGTGACAGGACAGTGCATGCATCCCTCATCATGCCCCACTGGCGTGGTGAGAAAAAACCGAGCTCCCCTGACCCTGTCCTGGTGCCGTAGTCACACAGGTACTCATTGATGGCCCTCTGCTGCCGCTGCAGCATGGCCAACGTTGAGTTCCACCTGGTGGGCATGTCACATATAAGGCAGTTCTTGGGCAGGTTCAACTCCTTTTAGAGCTCAGCCAGCCGAGCACAGGCATTAAATGATCGGCGGAAATGCACACAGACTTTCCTGGCCTGCTTCAGGACATCCTGTAAGCCGGGGTACCTGCCCAAGAACCGCTGCACCACCAGGTTAAGGACGTGAGCTACACAGGGCACATGGGTCAGTTGTCCCTGTCGGAGGGCGGAGAGGAGGTTGGTGCCATTGTCGCAAATCACCATTCCTGGCTTAAGCTGGCGTGGCTTCAACCACCTCTCGGCCTGCTCCTGCAGAGCTGACAAAACATCCGCTCCGGTGTGGCTCCTGTCCCCCAAACAAACCAGCGCAAGCACGGCATGGCATTGTTTTGCCTGCGTACTTGCGTAGCCCCTGGAACGCCTACGGAGCACCGCTGGTTCTGAGGACAGAACACTGGAAGAGGTCATGGAGGAAGAAGAAGAGGAGGGGGTGGAGGAGAGAGGTGTGTCACAACCAATAGTAGCATTTTGGAGGCGTGGTGGCGAAACAACCTCCAACACTACTGCACCTTGTCCTGCATCCTTCCCAGCTGCCAGAAGAGTGACCCAATGGGCCATGAAAGACAGGTACGTCCCTGTCCATGCCTGCTGGACCATGAGTCAGCGGTAATATGCACCTTACCGCTGACTGCCCTGTCCAGCGAGGCAAGGACATTGCCTTCCACATGCCGGTAGAGAGCCGGAATCGCCTTCCGTGAGAAAAAGTGGCTTTTTGGGACCTGCCACTGAGGAACCGCACATTGTACAAACTCACGGAAGGGGGCCGAGTCTACCAACTGAAAAGGAAGCAGTTGAAGCACTAGCAATTTAGCCAAGCCAGCATTCAACCGCTGGGCATGTGGATGGCTGGGAGTGAACTTCTTTCGCCGCTCCAGCAGCTGGGGCAGGGACATTTGCCTGCTATAATCGGACGTGGGTGTACTGCTAGCAGAGTGCCCGGAAGCACTTGGCTGTGACACACCTAATTCTACACCTTCATTCCTCTCAGAGCAGGTTTCAGAGAGAACTGAAGGTCTAGTGGGGTTGGAGATGCCAGCTGATGAGGAGCAAGGAGAGGTCCGCTTTGTTCTTTGATGTGGGTCTTTGAGGTACGCTTGCCAACGAGCTGCATGGCAGGTCAATATATGTCTGGTCAAGCATGTGGTGCCCAAGCGGCTGATGATTTGGCCACGCGAGATAAGCTTGAGACATATGTTGCAAATAGCAGCGGTGCGATCTGATGCACTCATCTCAAAAAAGGCCCACACCAAAGAACTTTTAGAATAACGCGCAGAGGCAGCGTCCCTGCACAGGCGGAGCTCTGCTGTGTGATTCAGTCGGTGTGCTGCCCCTAAGCTGGCCCCTAAGCTGGCCCCCGGAGGGCATCCTGCCTCATTGGACATGTGCCTCCTCCTCCTCCTCCTCCTCTCTCCTACCAGGCACCCACGTGGAGTCAGTGCCCTCATCATCCCCTCCCTCTTCATCACTGTAGCAAACCTGGCAGTATGCTGCAGCTTGTGGAACATGACTGCCAGATTGCTGTCCTTCTTGAGCATCCCCTCTCTCTGCATTCACGCTACTGCCTTCCTCTAGCTGAGTGTCATCATCAGAGCCTACAAAACACTGGGCATCCTCCTGGAGCATGTACCCAACACTGTGCTCAAAGAGTTCAGGAGACTCCTCAGGAGGACGTGGTGGGTCTAGGGAAGGAGTCACTGATGATGACATTGAAAGGAGGGAAGACGATGCGTTGGCAGCTGCTTTGCTAGTACCCTGAGACTGGGTGAGAGAGGATGAGGAGGATGAAGAGGGCTTGGTCATCCACTCTACCAAGTCGTTGGCATGTTACGGCTCAACATGTCCAGCTGCCGAAAAGAAGGACAAGCGTGCTGCTTGCCCTCTTTTATCGGCTCGCGCCTGTCTGCCTCTCCTTGCTGGCCTTCCAGACATGGTAATGGCCTGAAGGGAGTTGGGTAAAACAGCAGTTGGGTAGTGTATATTGTGCTGGAGGCACACAACACCCACTAACTCCTGCAGATGCCTTTATTATAGAACACCAGAGATAAAGGGGTATACTGTAATGGAGTCACACAACCCCCACTAAGCCCTGCAGATGGCTCTATTAGAGAACAGCAATAAAGGGTAGATACAGGTGTATATTGTGCTGGAGGCAAAAAAAACCCATTAACTCCTGCAGATGCCTTTATTATAGAACACCAGAGATAAAGGGGTATATACCGATGTATACTGTGCTGTGCTGGAGGCACACACAACTTCCAATAACTCCTGCAGATGGCTCAAATAGAGAAGAGCTATGTAGGTGGATATAGCGGTGTGTACTGGGTACAGAGCACGCAGACAGCACGCACAAGCTCCTAACACTACTGACTGCAAGCTCTATTATAAAAGATAGATCACTAGCTATACAGTACTGCAGTATGCCCAAACCCTGTTCTCCACTCTTTTACCAGGGGCAACGGTGCAGGATCTCCTAGTGGACAGAATCCATAGGGTACCTAAACCATCTTTTCTACCTACTAAGGGTACATTTCTTCCACATCAAGGACCAAATCCTCCAGACTTCACGCATAGCAGAGAACATACCTCCGCAATATAAAAGCATTAGAATACTACCTGACCTTTCCAGACACACTCTACAACGCCGCCGCAACCTACTCCCTATTACCAAAGCACTGAGGAACCATAAAATTCTCCATAAATGGAAATATCCCGAAATTCGCTGAACGGGCGAACAGCCGATGTGTTCGACTCGAACACGAAGCTCATCCCTACTCCCAAGTCAAGTATTAAGGCGATGAGAATTTTGTGTGTCTCTTGCAAGGATATGAGTGGATTAGACATGAGTAGTATGGCGTCATCATCAAATAAGTTGATGACATGCTTATTAGAGCCAAACTGAAAACCCGTAATCAGGGGGTGAGAATGAATAGCTTCAGCTAGAGTTTCTATAATTAAATGAAACATTGTAGGAGACAGGGGGCATCCCTGTCTGGTTCCATTCGATATTGTAAAAGGCACTGACAGAAAACCCGCAGAGTATACCTGTGCTGACGGTGAGGAATATAACGCCAAGACAGCATTTAGGATGTTCCCTTTGAAATCTAACTTATCCAGAATTTTTTCCATATAGGTCCAATGAACCCTGTCAAACGCCTTCTCTGCGTCTATTCAAAGCAGCAGAGAAGGTGTTTGTGTCTTTTCAGTATGGTGTATTACATTAATTATTATTCTAGTAGCATCAGAGGTTTGTCTCCCCCTCACAAATCCCATCTGGTCACGCTGGATGAGAAGAGGTATAAAGTTAGCCAATCTCTTGGCCAGCAGTTTAGCGAAAATTTTAATATCCGATTTAATAAGGGAAATGGGCCTAAAGTTAGCTGGGGTGTTGGATTCTTTACCTGGTTTCGGTAATGTCATTATGTGAGCTCTTAGCATCTCTTGTGGTAGTGATGCAGAATCTGCAGTTTTATTAAAGACTATCGTTAGGTGGGGTGACAATATAGATTTAAACGCTTTAAAATATTCATTAGAGAAACCATCAGGGCCAGGTGCTTTCCCATTTGGAAGGGAATGTATAATTTTGTCCACCTTTTGGGGTGTGAAAGATGCATTTAATTCTGATAGCTGATGATCTGTCAGGAAAGCTAAGTTTATTTTCTGTAAAAACGATTGGATTTTGTCCATAGTTGGTTGAGGTGTATTATGTTCTCTCTGTAAGTTGTATAATGAGCTATAATATTCCGCAAATTGGTTCACTATTTCTTGGGGGTTGATAATTTTATTTGAAGTAGTAGGGTGGTTCAAATATGGTATTCTGGTTTTAGTGCAAATTGCTTTACGTCTATTTGCTAGGTATTTACCTGCTCTGTTGGCGTTTGAGTAGTAGTTTAGTTTTGGGCAGTTGAGATGTTTATCGTATTGTGGTTTAGAAGTTCTCTAAGGTTCTCTCTAAGGGAATTGAGTTTGTTAATTAAGGGAGCTGATGGGGATTGTTTATTTTGAGATTCAGTATCTCAGGATCTCAGTTCCGTGAGAATTCTATTCAGTTGTAGTGTTTTCCTTTTTTTCTCTATGGCACCTAGTTGAATTAGGATGCCTCTCATAAAGGCTTTATGTGCGTTCCATACAATGCAGGGATCTGCTACCGAATCAGTATTTTCTAGAAAGTAGTTTTGGATGTGCAGAGATACAGAATTTATGCAATTTTGGTCTTGGAGAAGTTTATTATTGCAGCACCAGATGGGAGGTGAAGAGGAGACCCCCCTTTCTGCAACAGACATGGATATGGCAGCATGGTCAGACCACGTAATGTCATGGATCTGAGTCTGTTCTACAAGTTGCAAGAGCCATTTGTCTGTCAGGAACATATCTATATGAGAGTAGGAGCCATGTCTATTGGAAAAAAAGGTGTAGTCCCTCTCATATGCATGAAGGCATCTCCATGTGTTGAATAGTTCCTCCTGGTGGATCAGCTTCTGGAGAGATACTATGCCTTTAGGCCTACCTGACGAGGTGTCAAGGGATGGATCTAATGTGATGTTAAAGTCTCCACAGATCAAAAGATTGCCATATTTCATGGAGTTCATTTTGTTGATGACTTTTTTGAGGAAGCGGAGTTGCCGTGAATTGGGGGAGTACACCGTGACAATCATGTAAGGTTTAGAGTTTATGTCTCCTGTGACAATTATGTATCTGCCGTGGGCATCACGTACAATTTCTTTAGGTTGAAAGGAAAGAGAGTTCTTGATGGCAAGTAGGACACCTCCTCTCTTGCTGTGAGGTGTACAGGCTGTGTATACAAATGGGAAGTTTTTATGGAAGCATTGCAGGGAGTTATTCAATTGAAAGTGCGTTTCCTGTACCCACAGGATGTCCGCTCCCTGTTTACTAGCTTCATTCCACATGGAGAAATGCTTAGCTGGGTGATTCAAACCCCCGGAATTCAAGGAGAGTATTTTAATCGTCATGGTAGCGTATGTGTGATGTTTCGTGTGCGTAGATGATGTGTTGGTACTTACAGGTCCCATGTAAGTTTTCATGGAGGACGTCAGGCTGTGCTGTGCTGGACTTCGGAGGGTAGTTTCGTCACTTCTGGTAACTCTGTGCATATCAGGGGAATAAAACAAAGAAAATAAAAAAGTAAAGACAAAAGTCAACTGGGGTAGAATAAGAAATTGATCCATAAATTAATCCTAGTGCAGTCTGAGCTGCTACTGATAGGAGAAGGGTGTGAAAGAGAGTTATGTATAAAATCTATTTCCGGAGATTTATTGATATGGTTGTGGTATGGAGAACAGACATTACCACCAGCCTTCTTTTTAAAGGAGCGCTTATGGAACATCACCTGCCAGTCACTTTGGATGGGTTGCAAGCCTGTGATTGATGGTTGTTAGGTAGGTAGATCAGGGAGTATACCCCAGTGGCGCAAGGCTTGCATCCCTTCTTCTAGAGTGGACACTGAAATGGTGTTCCCGTTGTGGGTTATGGTAAGCGTAGCGGGATATTTCCATTTATGGAGAATTTTATGGTTCCTCAGTGCTTTAGTAATAGTGAGTAGGTTGCGGCGGCGTTGTAGAGTGTGTCTGGAAAGGTCAGGTAGTATTCTAATGCTTTTATATTGCGGAGGTATGTTCTCTGCTATGCGTGAAGTCTGGAGGATTTGGTCCTTGATGTGGAAGAAATGTACCCTTAGTAGGTAGAAAAGACGGTTTAGGTACCCTATGGATTCTGTCCACTAGGAGATCCTGCACCGTTGCCCCTGGTAAAAGAGTGGAGAACAGGGTTTGGGCATACTGCAGTAGTTGAGCTTGAGGTTAGGGATGAGCTTCGTGTTCGAGTCGAACATACGTTCGACTCGAACATTGGCTGTTCATCTGTTCGGCGAAGTCCGAACATTTTGGTCCGTTCGCGCCAAATTCGTGTGGCGCTCACGGCCCACAATGCACTGCGATGGCGCAGTGCATTGCTGGCTCATGATTGGCCAAGCATGCACTGTGACCCCGCATGCTTGGCCAATCGCAGCGCCAGCAGCGAGGAGAGCCATGATTGGCCACAGGCAGGATGCCTGTGGCCAATCATAGCTCAGGCTGTGTAGTGCACGCCCCACACTATATAAGGCCGCCAGCGCGGCGGCCTTGTGTAGTGTGTTGGCGTCAGAAGCAGTGGGAGCAGTTGGAGCTTGCAGTCAGTAGTGTTAGGAGATAGTGTGTGCTGTCTGCGTGCTCTGTACCCAGTACATACCGCTATATCCACCTACATAGCTGTTCTCTATTTGAGCCCACTTGCCATCTGCAGGAGTTATTGGAAGTTGTGTGTGCCTCCAGCACAGCACAGTATACATCTGTATATACCCCTTTATCTCTGGTGTTCTATAATAAAGGCATCTGCAGGAGTTAGTGGGTGTTGTGTGCCTCTAGCACAATATACACTACCCAACTGCTTTTTTACCCAACTCCCTTCAGGCCATTACCATGTCTGGAAGGCCAGCAAGGAGAGGCAGACAGGCGCGAGCCGATAAAAGAGGGCAAGCAGGCTCTGTGTCTAGAGACAACAGTGCTGGTCGTGGACGCGGTGCATTGTCATCAGCATGTGGCCATGGGACACGCTTGTCCTTCTTTTCGGCAGCTGGACATGTTGAACCGCAACATGCCAACGACTTGGTAGAGTGGATGACCAAGCCCTCTTCATCCTCCTCATCCTCTCTCACCCAGTCTCAGGGTACTAGCAAAGCAGCTGCCAACGCATCGTCTTCCCTCCTCTCAATGTCATCATCAGTGACTCCTTCCCTAGACCCACCACGTCCTCCTGAGGAGTCTCCTGAACTCTTTGAGCACAGTGTTGGGTACATGCTCCAGGAGGATGCCCAGTGTTTTGTGGGCTCTGATGATGACACTCAGCTAGAGGAAGGCAGTAGCGTGAGCGCAGAGAGAGGGGATGCTCAAGAAGGACAGCAATCTGGCAGTCATGTTCCACAAGCTGCAGCATACTGCCAGGTTTGCTACAGCGATGAAGAGGGAGGGGATGATGAGGGCACTGACTCCACGTGGGTGCCTGGAAGGAGAGAGGAGGAGGAGGAGGAGGCACATGTCCAACGAGGCAGGATGCTCTCCGGGGGCCAGCTTAGGGGCAGCACACCGACTGAATCACACAGCAGAGCTCCGCCTGTGCAGAGCGCTGCCTCTGCGCGTTATTCTAAAAGTTCTTTGATGTGGGCCTTTTTTGAGACGAGTGCATCAGATCGCACCGCTGCTATTTGCAACATATGTCTCAAGCGTATCTCACGTGGCCAAAACATCAGCCGCTTGGGCACCACATGCTTGACCAGACATATGTTGACCTGCCATGCAGCTCGTTGGCAAGCGTACCTCAAAGACCCACACCAAAGAACAAAGCGGACCTCTCCTTGCTCCTCATCAGCTGGCATCTCCAACCCCACTAGACCTTCAGTCCTCTCTGAAACCTGCTCTGAGAGGAATGAAGGTGTAGAATTAGGTGTGTCACAGCCAAGTGCTTCCGGGAACTCTGCTAGCGGTACACCCACGTCCAATTATAGCAGGCAAATGTCCCTGCCCCAGCTGCTGGACCGGCAAAAGAAGTTCACTCCCAGCCATCCACATGCCCAGCGGTTGAATGCTAGCTTGGCTAAATTGCTAGCACTTCAACTGCTGCCTTTTCAGTTGGTAGACTCTGCCCCCTTCCGTGAGTTTGTACAATGTGCGGTTCCTCAGTGGCAGGTCCCCAAACGCCACTTTTTCTCATGGAAGGCGATTCCGGCTCTCTACCGACATGTGGAAGGCAATGTCCTTGCCTCGCTGGACAGGGCGGTCAGCGGTAAGGTGCATATTACCGCTGACTCATGGTCCAGCAGGCATGGACAGGGACGTTACCTGTCTTTCACGGCCCATTGGGTCACTCTTCTGGCAGCTGGGAAGGATGCAGGACAAGGTGCAGTAGTGTTGGAGGTTGTTCCGCCACCACGCCTCCAAAATGCTACTATTGGTTGTGACACACCTCTCTCCTCCACCCCCTCCTCTTCTTCTTCCTCCATGGCCTCTTCCAGTGCTCTGTCCTCAGAACCAGCGGTGCTCCGTAGGCGTTCCAGGGGCTACGCAAGTACGCAGGCAAAACGATGCCATGCCGTGCTTGCGCTGGTTTGTTTGGGGGACAGGAGCCACACTAGGGCGGATGTTTTGTCAGCTCTGCAGGGGCAGGCCGAGAGGTGGTTGACGCCACGCCAGCTTAAGCCAGGAATGGTGGTTTGCGACAATGGCACCAACCTCCTCTTCGCCCTCCGACAGGGACAACTGACCCATGTGCCCTGTGTAGCTCACGTCCTTAACCTGGTGGTGCAGCGGTTCTTGGGCAGGTACCCACGGCTTACAGGATGTCCTGAAGCAGGCCAGGAAAGTCTGTGTGCATTTCCACCGATCATTTAATGCCTGTGCTCGGCTGGCTGAGCTCCAAAAGGAGTTGAACCTGCCCAAGAACCGCCTTATATGTGACATGCCCACCAGATGGAACTCAACAATGGCCATGCTGCAGTGGCTGCACACGCAGCAGAGGGCCATCAATGAGTATCTGTGCGACTACGGCACCAGGACAGAGTCAGGGGAGCTCGGTTTTTTCTCACCACGCCAGTGGGGCATGATCAGGGATGCATGCACTGTCCTGTCACCGTTTGAGGAGGCCACACGGATGGTGAGCAGTGACAGTGCATGCATCAGTGACACTGTACCTCTTGTCCACCTCTTGGAGCATACGCTGCGTGGAATAATGGACAGGGCACTTGAGGCAGAACAGAGGCAGGAAGAGGAGGACTTCCTTGCCTCTCAAGGCCCCCTTTATCCAGACAGTGTTCCTGCTGTGCCACCCATCACACAGGAAGAGGATGAGGAGGAGGAAGAGGAGGAGGAGGATGATTGTGTCAGCATGGAGGTGGAGGCTGGCACTCAGCATCAGCAGCAGCAGCAGTCTTGTAGGGATGATTTACAGTCCCAAGAAACACGTGGACTTGTACGTGGCTGGGAGGAGGTAGCTGCGGATCATGTCCTTAGTGACCCAGAGGACTCCGGACCGAATGCCTCAGCTAACCTACGCTGCATGGCCTCCCTGATCCTGCAAAGCCTGCGGAAGGATCCTCGTATTCTTCGGATCAAGGAGAGGGACCATTACTGGCTGGCCACTCTCCTTGATCCACGGTACAAGGGTAAGGTTGCCAACCTTATCTTGCCATCGCAGAGGGAGCAGAGGATGAGACATCTCCGGGAGGCCTTGCAGAAAGGTCTGTGCAACGCGTTCCCAGAGACTGGGAGGTTACAAACTCCTGGTCCTGGACAACGTGTTGCTGAGGCATCGGTCAGAAGGAGCGGTGGAGAAGGTGGCTGTCTGACTGATGCTTTCAGACAATTTTTTAGTCCGCAGCCCCAAGGTATGATCGGTTCCAGCACCCATCGCCAGCGTCTGATTTACATGGTGCAGGAATACCTAGGGGCAAGGTCAGACTTGGACACCTTTCCCACCGAAAATCCTCTGGCTTACTGGGTCTTGAGGATGGATCACTGGCCAGAGCTTGCACAGTATGCAATTGAGCTACTGGCCTGTCCTGCATCCAGCGTTCTTTCGGAACGCACCTTCAGTGCTGCTGGTGGCTTTGTTACCGATCACAGGGTGCGCCTGTCCACCGAATCAGTTGATCGACTGACCTTCATCAAGATGAATCAGTCTTGGATCACCCACAGCTACCAAGCACCTGAAGCTGATGTAACAGAATAATTTTTTTTGAAATATCACATCCCTTCAAGACTGCCTATGCTGATGCTGAGTGACTGTCCTGTTATGTTGATTGTCTATCCTCTTCCTCCTCCGCTGATATGTTGGAAGAACATTTCTGGTTCTGGTTGATGCCATCAGCCCAATTTTTCTGCCCCTGTTTAACAGGGTCGTTTAAGTACAATTTTTGATGCAATGCTTTGCAGCAGGGCTAATTCCTGCAATAAAACTAGAGTATATGGAAGAGGTTGCAGTGTGGTGGCACCAGCACTAGTGCCTAAGGCCCAATTTTTCTGCCTGTGTTTAACAGGGGTGTTTAATTACAATTTTTGATGCAATGCTTTGCAGCAGGGCTAATTCCTGCAATAAAACTAGAGTACATGGCAGAGGTTGCAGTGTGGTGGCACCAGCACCAGTGCCTAAGGCCCAATTTTTCTGCCCCTGATTAACAGGGACATGTAATTACAATTCTTGATATAATATTTCACAGGAGGGCCCCTTCCTGTACCCACCCAGAGTAACGGTGAGGACTTATAGTGTTGTGGCACCAGCACCACAACCACCAAAGGTCAATTTTTCTACCACTGTTCAATAATGGCATGTAATTACAATTCTTGATATAATCGTTCACAGCAGGGCGCTCCAGCACCCACCAAGAGTCACTTTGAGGACTTACAATGTTGTGGCAAAACCAACACCTTGTTCCGCCATTTCTGCAGAGCATATAGGGCAGGCCCCTACTTTCAAACATCCAATTTACAAACATCTCCTACTTGCAAACGGGAGACAACAGCAAGTGAGATGAAAAAAGATGGACGACAAAACTAATTATACAGGGGTGATAACCCTTCCCTATGTTTTCCAAAAAGCTTAAAAATAGTTTTTTTGACTGGAGCTACACTTTAAAAATGTACCAGTTGAAAATTACAAACAGATTCAACTTAACACAACAAACCTACACAGTCCCTGTCTTGTTTGCACCGCCTGTATACTGCTGTTCTGAGTATATAGGGCCTGGGGGCCACACGCATTTCCTTTTTTTAATATGGGTACAGGGTTCCCCTTAATATGCGTACAAGACCCAAATAGGCTGGTAATGGGCAGGGAGGGCTACCCATGCCATTTTTCTCAATGATTTTCAACCATATTGCAGGAACCAGATATAACATTAAAACCGCAAGCAGTTTTAAATGGTGTTATTTCCGTTTAATGTCATTTTGTGCAGGGACTGTTCTAAACACGGGAAACACGTGGCACTTCACAGGCATACTACAGACACCCCCCAGGCACCATATTTAAAGGAATATTTCACTTTTTTTTTTTCACTTTAATCGTCATTAAAATCAGTGCTCCCGCCAAAACGGCCATTTTTAAAAACATTTTAGGCATTGACCCATGTCCCCTGGGGCAGGAGCCAGGCCCCCAAACCCTTTTTAGGACAGTATCTTGCATATTAGCCGTTAAAATTAGCACTTTTCATTTCGAACGTTCGAGTCTCATAGACTTCAATGGGGTTCTAAAGTTCGTTCGAATTTGGGGTCCGTTCGAAAGTTCTGGTGCGAACCGAACCGGGGGGTGTTCGGCTCATCCCTACTTGAGGTTGTTCCTCCTGGACCTGTCCTCGAGGTCCACCATTTTGTCCTTTAGCCACTCTATATCCTCCCCCTGCACTGTGTGGGCTTCCACCATCATGTTGTATGAGGTTGTGCATTCTGCCATCTTATTTTCTAGGTGGTGAACTCTGTGAACCAAATCCTCAACTTCCCCCTGGCACTCATTCAGACCATTAAAAAAATCAGATTGTAGCGAGGACCTCAGGTACAGCAGCATGTCCTTTAACACTGGTCTGTCTGCTGTGGAGAAGTCTGCTATGGGGTCCCCCCCTAATGCTTGCTGGCCAGGTATAACAGTATTAGGCCCGCTTACTTCCATGGTAGATGTGGCCTGAGGCCTGGGCAGTGAGTTCTTGGACTAGGTATCCATCTTGGAGTCCAGTCTCCACGCCCCTGGCTCCCAGCAATGGTTTCAGGGGATTGGTGCACTTTTGCAATTCAGCGCTGTGCTACTTTAACTGACAATTGCTCAGCTATTCAACACTGTACACAAATTACATTTTTTTATCTTTCATTTTTTTGGTAATATAAATTACAAAAATATGAACATTTAAAAAAAAATCATGTTTTTGGTCATTTCTATTTATAAAATTCTGCAAACAAATAAACTTTCTTCCAAAAAGTAGTCTGCTGCATTTCTTTGGTAAAAATAAGTATATACAGTATAATTAAAAATTGATCAACCCTGATGTATTGACTGCCTATCTCATTCATTGAGGCCCTAAATGGCAAATACCACCCAAATGACCCCTTTTTGGAAAGTAGGTAGTCCAAGGCATTTAGTAAGAGGCATGGAAAGTTTTTTTGAGTTGTAATATTTTGTCACAATGTTTGGAAATTGAAGACATTAAATAAGGTTTATTTTTTTTACATACTGGGGTTGATTTACTAAAACAGGAGCACTCAGAATCTAGTGCAGCTTTGCATGGTAGCCAATCAGCTTCTAACTCTAGCTTATTCAATTAGGTTTTTGACAATAAAACCTTGCAGATGTACCAGATTTCACACTCTCCAGGTTTAGTAAATCCCTGTTATCAGTGCAGTACAGCGCCATCATATGGCAGTTACCTGACTGGTGACAGTAAGTAAAAATAAATAAAAATAACAATAATAAAAACATTTTTATTCAATTTTACATACTTATCATAATAACACTCTACTACTCTGCTGGGTAATCAGGGATTTTTTTTTTTACACTGGTATTGCTTATAACAGTGTTAAACACTGTTATATACAATAGTTACCTGTCATGAATGGCTTGCTTATTGTTGACATGCTATAGTTTATCACATGCTACAGGGTGCTGTGATTGACCCAGGTACCATGTGATAGCTGTAGGCCAATCACAGAATCAGTAGAAAACTTTGCAGTCAAAATGCATAGAGACAGCATTTTATGCTTCCCATATTGCTTTTTATTTATCACATGATTTATGCTTTACCATTATATCTATGGTGTTTTTAACCACTTGACCACTGGGCACTTAAACCTTCTTAATAACTAGACCAATTTTCAGCTTTCGGTGCTCTCACATTTTGAATGACAATTACTCAGTCATGCAAGACTGTACCTATATGAAATTTTTGTCCTTTTTTTCACACAAATAGAGCTTTTGGTGGTATTTAATCACCTCCGGGTTTTTTCTTTTTTGTGCTGTAAAAGAAAAAAGACCAAAAATTCTGTAAAACGATGAATTTTTCTTAGTTTCTGTTATAAAATTTAGCAGATTAGTATTTTTTCTTCATACATTTCGGCCAAAATGTATACTACTACATATCTTTGATAAAAATTATTTGCTCTGTGTGAAAGTTATAGCATCCACAAGCTATGGTGCCAACATCTGAAAATTGATCACACCTGAAGTACTGACAGCCTATCTCATTTCTTTAGACCCTAACATGGCAGAAAAGCAATTTTTGAATGCTTTTTTTGGAAAAAAAACTGTTTTGTGCTTTAAAAAAAACAAAACAGTAAAGTTAGCCCAATGTTTTTGCATAATGTGAAAGATGAAGTTACGCCGAGTAAATAGATACCTAACATGTCACCCTTCAAAATTGCCCACGCTTGTGGAATGGCGCCAAACATCGCTACTTAAAAATCCCCATAGGCGACGCTTTAACATTTTTTACTGGTTACATGTTTTGAGTTACAGAGGAGGTCTAGGGCTACAATTATTTCTCTTGCTCTAATGTTCACAGCAATACCTCACATGTGTGGTTTGAACACCGTTTTCATATGTGGGCGGGACTTACGTATGCGTTCGCTTCTGCATGCGAACACATGGGGACAGGGGCGCTTTAAAAATTTTTTTTATATATTGTTCATTTTACTTTATTTATTTTAGTTTGACACTTTTTTCCCCAAAAATTTTAATTTTTTGATCACTTTTATTCCTATTACACTTAATGCAAACATCCCTTGTAATAGGAATATGGCATGACAGGTCCTCTGTACAGTGAGATATAGGGTCAATAAGACCCCAAATCTCACCTCTAGACTGGGAAGCCTGAAATAAAAAAAAAAGATTCTGGCTTCGATCGTATTGGCAAGTTGGCTGCTATGATCATTCTTATGGTGTAGGGAATTTCTGGCTGAAAAAGCTGATATCTGAATGATGTCTGTAGCTGCACCCATCATTCAGATATCCCTGCACAAAGTCAAGGACGTCATATGACGGTCGGCGGGCGGGAAGTGGTTAAAATGCATTTTTTTGTTAACACAAAGTTGCCCATTTATACAATTTCTAGCTCATAGCATGTACATACCAAAAATGACACCCCAAAATAGATTCTCCTACTCCTCTTGAGTACGGCGATACCACATGTGTGATACTTCCACAGCCTGGCCACATACAGAGGCCGAGTACAGCCGAGAATGGCCGAGTATTGCAGGGTATCACCGAGTATGGCTGAGCATGCCTGAGCATGGCCGAGTATAACTGGGTATTGCAGAGTATCACTGGCTATGGCTGGGTATTGTAGAGTATGGCTGGGTATTGCAGGGTATCACTGAGTATGGCTGGGTATTGCTGGGTATGGCAGTTTATGGCAGAGTATTGGCAGGGTATTGCAGGCTATTGCAGAGTATTGGCAGGGCCCTGCTGGGTATTGCAGAGTATTGGCAGGGCATTGCTGGGTATTGCATAGTATTGGCAGGGAATTGCTGGGTATTGCAGAGTATTGGCAGAGCATTGCTGGGTATTGCATAGTATTGGCAGGGCATAACAGAGTATTGGCAGGGTATTGCAGTGTATTGGCAGGGCATTGCAGAGTATTGGCAAGGCATTGCTGGGTATTGAAGAGTATTGGCAGAGCATTGCAGAGTATTGGCAGGGCATTGCAGAGTATTGGCAGAGCATTGCAGAGTATTGGCAGGGCATTGCAGAGTATTGGCAGGGTATTGCAGAGTATTGGCAGGGTATTGCAGAGTATTGGCAGGGCATTGCAGCATTGCACAGTATTGGCAGGGTATTGCAGAGTATTGGCAGGGAATTGCAGGGTTAATTGTCGGTGAGCAGCGATGTGGGCACTACAGATCCAGCCCACAGCGCTGCTATCACCGATCTCTCCCCTCCACTGTACCGATCGATACAGAGAGGGGAGGGAGGAACCAGCGTCATGACATGACGCCGGTTTGTTTACGAGTGATCGATCCGTCATTTGACGGAGCGATCACATGGTAAATGGTAAATGGCCACGATGAGCACCCGTTTACTGTGATCCGTGATGCGCCAGGTCCTGGGTCACGGATGCTCTCGGGTGCACACCCCAGGGGACGCGTGAGAGTGTAATTCTGGGAGGACGTCATATTATGACTTCCCAGAGTTAAGCAACCGCCCTGTAGCCGTCATTCGGCTATGGGCCAGTTGTTAAGTGGTTAGATTTCAATAAACCTTCATTGGTTTATCTATACCATGTGGAGTGCCTCCATATCTTGTTCTCTCTTATGTCTGGCATCTGACAGATATCCTCAGATTATCCTTTGAGAGACTGAGTTTGCTCGTTCATCCACCTTGGAGCGGCCAGCCTGGAATCGTGGATTCTGACTGAAGTGGACACTGATCCAATCCATACCTTGGGGGACACCACCAAGCTGGGCATTCACCATCTTTGGCTACCATAGCCTCTCAAGCTCGCACAACGAATTGCCGTATGGTATATGTGTCCACCACTCATGGGAAGAGTACCCATCCTCTTCTCTGTATGTCATAGCAGTTTGATGCAGAAGCCATTTTGATTGCAAACTGGTGCTGGAGGATAAAGCCCTCTAAAGTGGACTGATACCAGTCCACTTTTGAGGGCTTTATCTTTGACCTATAGTCACTGTTGTTGCTTTTTCTCCCTTTTTTACACGATTAAGGACTTGTCACTTTTTGTATTTTTTCACAATTTTTTAGCGCTACACTTTATTTTTGAATAAATGTAAGCCATTCATGAAATTTGTTGGCATTGTAATTATGTGATTGCTATGACCAATCATACCCTGGTCACTCACAGTGGCCAGGTACTGAGCGCAATGATGCACTGTGTCCACCAAACATAGAGGTCATGAGATCATGCCAATACTTGCCCAAAGGGCACACTAGTGTGCATGTGCTATGTACTATTGCGTAGCCTAGCCTAGTTGTGCTGCCTGTCCATGGTAAATGTACTGCAGTAAACACAGTTAAAAACCACTCTCAATGCCTTAAAGAAATGAGATATGAATAGGAATATGTCCCACACCTGCATAAATGTTTCCGATTTCTGTTAGCAGGTTTACTGCTACAATCAAATTTGGTTATTACTGTAGCACATCTTACAGTATTCTGTTATAGGTCCACCTTTGTCCTTCCTGTGGGAAATGTATTTAAATGTCTTATGTCTTCTTTTAATAAAACTAAATAAAAATGTAATACACATTACACATAAATAAAACATTAGGGTGTAACTTTGGAGAAAGTGGTAAAGCATACTAAATCATTATTTTACTGATCTAGAGATCTACTACAGTGAGCAAAGATATACCTTACAGTAGTATTAGTAAATAAATGGATATGTGTGTTACAGTAAGGGAAAATTACATATTAACTATAGCATACTGTCCCTTTGGGCTGTGTTAATATAAGACCAGTGTGTGTGTACTCTGGCAGAATGCTCAAGTAGAAGAGTTAGCCTTCAGCAAACATATTATTTCACAGTATGAATTCTATAGTGGAATTAAAACTATAAATTCAAATAATTGTGGGCCATAATATTTATTATTTGTATATTAGTCGGGCTAGTATGAAATAGTATAAAATTTAGTATGCTGAGAATTCTCCAACAAACTTCTATAGTTGTGCAATTTGGCATATTCTTTTGTGATTCCAAACTGATATATAGGTAAAAGCAGCAAGGCTTGTAGGGAATTTGATCTGAATGAACAAGAAAAATACCTCTTAAGTAAAAGATGTAATTTTTTGTAAAACAACAGTGTCCTGCTCGGTGCATGACATGTTATGGAAAGCTGCTTACTTGACTGTAAATGGGAACTAAAAATGAACAAGTAGGGAGCTTTATAATGCATTCAAAAGATTTTAAAGGCAAGCTTTGCTTCCCAGCTGACTTAGCTTTG